>NW_009610810.1:0-6767 GCF_000690535.1 Cariama cristata
CCGCTCGCTTTCTTTTCCGATCGATTTCTAGCTCTATTTCTGTTTTTCTATTTGTTTACCTGGTGGTTCAGGGTTTTTTAATTTCTCGTGGTCCTTTTTGCCACTTTTTACCAAGTATGAAGTCGGTGTTGCGAAACTGCCACCCTGCTGACGCCTGCCTTTTTTTTTTCATCCCCCTGAGTAATATGAATTCGTCTTACTTTATGTAACCGATTCCTGCAACAGGCTGCCTTTAAAATCCCGTTTGGATAGCATATGCATTTTTAGAGGGTAGTTCACCTTTTTATTTAATTGCTAAGAGAAGGCGGCACAGGCAGTTAACGTGGTTTTGAATTAGGTGCTTGTACACTTCAAATAATACTTCTCATCAGTGACTAACTGGCAGTTCACATCTTCCACTTTGTGTTGTTCTGCCAAGCCAGGTCCGTGTGAAGTGCCATATGTAGCGCTCGCCTTGCCTGCGCTTCAGATCCCCCCGCCTTTTCCTTGGAAATCACAGTGCTGATTCACGCCGGTTTAAGAATTTTTTCAAACACTTCAGTTACATTTTCCAAGTGATGTGGAAAGGCACAGAGCGTGGTATCTAAATTAATTATATTAGCAGCAAAGCGTAAACCTTACAGGCAGTTCTAGATTTCTTTTACAATTTGATATAAGAAAGCGAGACCCCCAAAAGATGAGTGTGTGATGGTTGGAAGCTGAATCCCCCAGAAGTGCTGTAGTAATACTGCATCCCAGGTATGTTATAGGGAAATTAATGTAGTGATATTTTGGTTATTTGCTATCACTCTGTTACAATTATTTTACCATTGTCAAGATATAAGTGATGGGTAAATATACGGCTTTTTTTTTTTTTGCAACAGTCCAAATTATAATCACATCGTAGTATCCTTAATAGCCTGCATGAAGAAATGTTATAAAAATGCTGTAACTGTGTTCTTGCATTTTGCTGCTGGGTACTTTCAATTTCTTACACATATGGCACTTTAGAGTCTCAGATTGTATTTTCAGCTCTCTTGCCTTCTGTGTTACCTAACAGAAAAGACTCTAATTGCATTTCCAGTCTCTGTCAAAGTCTGTTCAGATTATAATTTTTTCTAGGGCAGAATCATCTCCTAAATGGAGATTTTAATGTTTCTTTGTCTACTGTCTTCTGGATTGAAATTAAAAGATTATATTTTCAGTTATTCTTGGTTTTCCCAGATATGTTTGGTTTGGATTTCCCTGTGCTGGTTAGTGGAGTTGGTATGAATTTTTGCTGTTGCAGGTTTAATTTAAACCAGCTGTTATAGAGTTGAAATTAAAGAAAATGTGCTTTATGATATTAAAAACCCCACAAGTTAATGTTTTTTCTCTAAGAATCAGTAATAATTTCATAGTTCGGTGCAAAGATTTGGTATGTGGAGGTGCACTGGGAGGAAGAATTACCTCAAAGATGTGCTTTGGCTGTTCTTGAAAAGCTGGCAACATTTCTTAACACGACTTTGCATGTCGCCATTTACACAAGTACTTGTAGGAAGGCTTGCTGCGGCTTCACGGCTAAAATATGACATCTGTCCTGAGGGTGTCTCAGAAACGCAGGCCTGAAACAGGATATTTCCTGCAAATGCAGCTGTGCATCAGGTTTGGAAGCTGGGATGCCAAGGCAAACCGTTCTGGTGCAGAAGGGGCAAGGACTGGAAGAAGGGAAGAGAGGTGGAAGTGGAAAAAAAACAAGGTACAGGAGGACTTGGCCTGAGTGGACAAGGGAACAGGACAAAAAGTTGAGTAGGGGGTGGTGGAGAGGTGACATGAGAATTGTGGAAGCAGAGCGAGTGCCCTGGTGGGAGATAAGAAATATCTCTCCTCAGGTGATGTGGTGGAAGCCAGGACTGGTTGGGTGAGAAGAAAATGAGAAGCCCAGGGGGAGGGAGGAAGGACTGAAGGTAGGTCAGATGGGGTCGAGCGTGCAGAGGACCAGGCTTGTGGGAGGGAGAGGAAGGATCTTCACTGCTTTCCAGAGCCTGGAGGTTCTCAGACCTCGCTATACTTGCCAGTACATATAATTACTCATTTCCTCAAGCGACAGGGGCCTTTGCAAATGCTCTTTCTGTGCTTGCAGAATAATTATATAGGTGTCAGTATGATACCACAGGATAGAATTTCATTTTCTGTTATTTATTCTGTTACTGTTTTTAAAATGTTGCAAGAAAAGCAAAAAACACCACATTAAAAAAAAATTAAAATCGATATTTGTAAAATCAAGCACCTAAATGAGGAGATGCCATAAAGGTTGTAAGTGAGATTTCACTTTTGTGAAACAGAGTGATTGTTTCTTTGGCAGATCTAAGGCAACATGCATTTCTCCAGCTAGTGGCAATGCCACAATATTAGTAGCAATGTCCTTCTCGATTATGCCAATGTACAAGAAATACAAAAGTATTCTTAATTAATGACAGGCGTTAAAATGGCAGGAGTTGTCAGTCACTTCGTTGTTTGCAGCAGTCCCGTTTGTACCAGCACGCACAAATGGGAGCAACTGTGGGAAACTTCAACAGAAAACAGGCAGAGTTTTCACAAAAAGTTGGCCGTGGAGACACTTCCTTTGCCAAATCAACCACGCCTGGTGCTGACACCCCTTTCCCAGAGATTGCAGCAGAGGCAAGCCTCTACTGGAAAGCTAGTGACTGACAGCATCACTAGACAGGGCACTGAAATGCAGCAGCACCGTGAGGGAAGACTAAATAAATCAGGCTGCTTAGAATATTTTTATTTCATGTTTTAATGTGTTTTGAAGACTAGTGGAAGGTTTAGAATAAGAGCATTTTTTGGAAGGATTCCACAGTACACCTCTTCAATTAATAGGTAAGAGCTCATAATAGACATCTCAAGTATCTGCGACATTATCCAGCACAACCAAGAAAGAGTACTCTCCAGCTACTACTAATTTTAACCAAAATAGGAAGCAGTAAGAAGCTATGTTTTTTGTGGTGACAATGCAGGTGAAAACCCAGTTCCCACATTAAAAAAAAAGACCGACACAAAATAGGAAAAAAGCCATTTACGGATCCTAAAGGCTAAATTAAAAAAAAAAAAAAAACATGTGAAGAGACTAGATAGGAAGTATTCAAAAGCATGCATATAAAAACTATTTTCAGTGGCAGTTGGCCCTTTGCAGCACTTTTGACAGTAATGATAGGTTCTTATTTTTGTGCTTTATGGCCCAAAGTATGTTCAGTAAGCAGTCTGTTTTAAAAATAGGCAGTCTGTTGAACTATGATTAGGATACCATTTATGTCTATTTTGAAAATACTCCCCAGTACTTAACAGATGGCTGCAATTTTGGTGCTTTCAATTGGGGCCTGCAGCAAAGCTTTGTGTTCTTTCTGAAAATACTGAAACACATAGAAAAGCTGTTTCTGGGTTCAACTCAGGGGGAAATTATAATAGTGCAACGTAGGGTCACTTGGTGCCTAAAAGGCAGCTAAATGTTTTGCCACTCTGCTGTCGTTTCCAGCACACACATGCATGCTGTAAATCCTGGGAAGCACAATAAACTGCCCTGTATTTAGCTACAGAGTGGGCAAAACACTCTCAGTCAGTAGGTTTTTGCCAAATTTAAAGATAAAGATCAAGTCAATGAAAACTACCAGCTGATTTTGATAATACATCCAAAATAGTTTTGCCTGAAAACAATTAGTTGTTTTGAAAGTTAAGCTATTTTGTTTCAACAGCACATTTTAAGATTTTGCTATTTTTAAAGATTAAAAACCACTGAGAAATGAAAATATTTTTTCTCCTTTTTTTTTTTTTTATCCCCAGCCAGTTGGTAAAAATACCAGTTCTCACATAGTTCTAATCCTTTGTGACATTTTTAGGGTAGCATGATAGTTTCTGAGAAATGATAAACAAACCAAAAGGTTTTCTTTGGGATTTGATCCTTCAGTTTGACTTTTTCAGTTTGCAGATTTTTACTTGTATGTGTTGCTACCCACTACTTAAAACAGTGGGCTTACAGTCTGATACAGTCACAAAATGGGAAAGTTCCCTGCTTTTCTACTTCCATGGAAATATGTAAAGCTTTTAGCAAAAGCCAAATAATGGTCATTTAAGTTCTGTCCACTTCTACTCCGGATTAAGAAAAAGGTGCCAGCTTTAAGACTACATTTTGTTTGGAAATCTTCAGAGATTGTGTGGTCCACATCCAAAAAGGGTATTTTGTTATAATGTGCAGATCTGGGAAAACAGTTTGTGTAAGAAAACAAGCAAACAAATCTGGGGCAAGGAGTAATGTGCTTTAGCAACAATTTTCCACCTTTCCCTTGCCGACTGTTGTTGTGTTGACTCATTAAAGTCACTTGGGTTGACAGTGTTTGCTGGTTTCTCCGTATTGTGATGATCTGATTGATGCCATGTTGTTACTCTAACTGCACTGTTACTCTGTCAAGGAAAACAAGTGTATTTGCTCACTGGATTTACTAATTCAGTGTTCCAGGAAAACCTGTATAATTCATTTTTTTTCTTTAGAATTTTTTCTTTAGAAGTTCCCACTAGGGCAAACATATAAATCTGTTGAGTGTTAACTGAGTTGAATCATAATGTAATTGTAAAACTCAAACACTCTTTTATCTAAGTGTTTTATTAAATTTCCTTGGAAATGTTTCTGGTAAAAAGTGTACAACAGGTCTATCTCATCAGAAAGATGGAATGATGTTTTCATAAAGAAATGTTGCAACATCAAGGGAGGTAATTCTGCCCCTCTACTCTGCTCTGGTGAGACCCCACCTGGAGTATTGCATCCAGCTCTCGAGCCCTCAGCACAGGAGAGACATGGACCTGTTGGTCCAGAGGAGGGCAACGAAAATGATCCGAGGGCTGGAGCACCTCTCCTATGAAGACAGGCTGAGAGAGTTGGGGTTGTTCAGCCTGGAGAAGAGGAGGCTTCGAGGTGACCTCATTGCGGCCTTCCAATACCTGAA
Organism: Cariama cristata; assembly: GCF_000690535.1. Classification (NCBI taxonomy): domain Eukaryota; kingdom Metazoa; phylum Chordata; class Aves; order Cariamiformes; family Cariamidae; genus Cariama; species Cariama cristata. The sequence continues at coordinate 4,959 of NW_009610810.1, forward strand.
GGGGGCCTATATGAGAGATGGGGACAGACTTTTTAGCAGGGTCTGCTGTGACAGGACAACGGGTAATGGTTTTAAACTAAAAGAAGGTAGATTTAGGCTTGACATAAGGAAAAAATTTTTTACAAATGGGTGGTGAAGCACTGGAACAGGTTGCCCAGAGAGGTGGTGGAAGCCCCATCCCTGGAGGCATTCAAGGTCAGGCTGGATGGGGCTCTGAGCAACCTTATCTAGTTGGAGATGTCCCTGCTCACCGCAGAGGGGTTGGACTAGATGACCTCTAAAGGTCCCTTCCAGCCCAAATGATTCTATGATTCTATGAACATTACATTACCACTCTTACGTTATATTGTCATGAAGTTCGGACTTCTGAGCTGTTATCAAATGTTAAATCCACACAAAAAGCAATTTCTCAGTATAATGGATTACTGCTGAGATGTGAATCAAATTCAGGATGTTTGTAGCAAATTAAGAAGTTGCTTTGTATGCTTTTTCACAAAAGCATCTGTTAATAGTAATCTTAGATGCAATTACTATTTTTTACATTTGCTTCTCCCCATTGTTGTTTACAATATTATTTTAGCTGTTAAGTTTTAGACATGGTGCATGCTAGAGTGACATAATTTGTAGTAGGTTTCTTTTCTTTCAGGAACAGTTACAGGTTGTTATTTGCCCTACAGCTGAAGTAGAAAGTTATACTGACTTCACGGGAGAATTCTGCCTTTAAGGAAAACCCAAATGGAAACCACTATCACAATACAGCCTCACATTAAGCTAAAATTTAGTGCTTTTCATTAAAGTCTTTATAAATGTCTTTACCACTATATACTAAAAGGAAAATAAAGCAAAATAATGTGAATAAACCCCTGTGAGTTTCCAGAGACCTACTTCTACAAAATACCGCTGTTTGTTCTTCCTCCAATTCACTGCAATTCAGTTCTGCCTTAGGACACTTCTCGCAGTGATAATACTACAGAAGTATTCTGATACAGAATATTAATAAAGCAATTTATAGATTCAAAGGAAGGAAGGGAGGAAGGTGGGAGGACGACAGAGGGAAGAAGAAAGGGAGAGGGAAAGAAAAAGAAAGGAGGAAAGTAGATGGGGAGGGAGAGAGGGAGGAAGGAAGATGTCTAGTGCAACAGGGAAAATAAAAGCCATCCTCCAGAGTTTTTTCATCCAAGATCTCAACATTCTGCATAAAGGCCATAATTTTAATTGTCCCCTGCCTTACAATGTGTAAGTGGAAGTACAGAGAGGTAATAATAAGTTGCTAAAGCCAGACTAGCAGCAGAGATGAAAACAGAAGCCAGGCCTCTTGAGGCACAGCTCTCTCTCCATTAAGTCTTGTTACTCTGGGACTTAGTAAAGAAATTGCGTATTTTACCATTACAGATAATGGACACATTACTGCTGCTGAATTAGAGAGGGTCTTGTTCTTCTAGCTCTGTAGACAACAAGGATTCCCTGCACACGAATGTGAGTGTGCACAGCCTCTTGGATTTTTGATGGCAGCTTCAGTGTCGGTGGGAATGGGGACTGCAATTGCTTCTGGGAGCTGCTGGCATGGCTCCCAAATGAGGCTCGAGAGAATTAGATACTGTACTCGGCTTTGGGTCTTACTGCTTCTCCATTCTTCTCTTTCTCATCCCATTCTGTCTTTGAGATTGCAACTGATTTGGACCTGTGGAAGCTGTGCTATTTCAATAAAGGAAAGAATTAAGGTTGATTCAAAAGTGAAAATGAAAAAAAGACAAGCTAATTTAAATTCTTAGTGTTTCCAAGCACATTGGATTTGGCGGGGGGGTGGGG
>NW_009610811.1:0-750 GCF_000690535.1 Cariama cristata
GGGCGGTGTGAAAGGAAACCTAAAGCCCGTTTTCTTCCAAGAAACGTCCCTTCTCCCCGGGATCCCTCCGAGTCACCCTGGTGACAACCCCCCGCCAGCCAAACCCGAACAAAAGCCGCGGTGCCCTCGGCCCCGGCGCTCCCCCGGGCCGAGCAACAGGCCGGGGAAGGCGGCGGCGGAGGAGGGACCGGGAGGAGGGATCGGCTATTTACTGGGGGGGAGGGGCAGCCCCTGCCTTAGAAGGAGACGTGGGACCGAGTCAGCGAGTGCCTTGTTTACCCTGCAATTGCTCTAAACCCCGATCTTAATCACAGGATGAGAAACCAAAACAGTTTAAATCGTGAGTCAGCATACGTTTTATTTCAAATACACGTACAGTCTCGGGGAAGAGTGGCAAACACACCGCGTCTGCACCATCTCCCTCACTTTCGGGCTATTCCCGTTTCGAGAAACGCACACACCTCGCACACGCAACCTCGCCAAAAAGGAGGCTGAATGTTGGGCTCCACACTCTTTTCAGGAATAACCGAGGGCTCCTTCTGGGCTCGGCGGAGCCTTTTGTTCAAAATCCTGCCTACATAACGTGCGCTTCAGACTCCCAAAATAACCAGGCACGCCGCTGCCAACACAAATACCAGGAGTTATTAAAAAAAAATATTAGTAATACAGACCAGCACCAGTCCCTCTAGGTGTGACACCTTCCCGGAGGAGTCCCCGTGTGATGATGGGTTTACCCTTCCCTGCCTGTTT
>NW_009610812.1:0-13699 GCF_000690535.1 Cariama cristata
GGGCAGGGACCTCCCCCACAGCTGAAGAACAGCTGTTTTATCCCAAGATGCCTCCAAAGCCGGAGGGTTATTCCCTCCGTTTTGCAGATGGAGTGACCTGCCTGGCACAGGTAGTGGAAAGAGGTCACACGGGGGATGAGCGGTGCAGAGGGAGGCATGTTTTCATGAAGTAATCACAGGATGTTTCAGCTACGAGTCAGCCCTGTGTATGCCGTTACATATCCCTAATTGCAGGTGTCACTTGAAATTGTACTATTCAGGGAAAAATAGGGGAAAAGATGCGGTTTCAGTTTTGGCAAAATTTGCGTTAGGAGTAAAACTTGCCAATTCCAAGCACTGCCATTAAACCTAAAGTAAGGCATCCCTTAAGCAAGCGCAGCCATAGTGAGCACAGCCTTCTCAACTTGCACTGGGCTGTCAGCCCTGTCTGGGGCATTCGCTGCCCAAGTTTTGAATGCACCATCAGAAAATGACACCCCTGTAGCTTTTGTTGGAGCTCAGCCATTGCAAAGTCCGAACTCAGAAGCTGAGGGATTCGAGAGCGCACTCAGAGAACAGAGCCTGACCAGGGGCATCAGCTGGGAAGCAGTGGTCCTGCCTTGTGGGTTTGAGGCAGCCTGTCTGTTGGCATGGGCCTTTTGGCTCCTTCTCTTGGAATAAACTGGCTGAATTGAGCCTTAAGCGCATTTTATGTTCAAAAATATGCACTCTGGTTCTTGCTCTGAAGATCTTTGACTCCCACTTGGGCCCCTGGAGAATCCAAATGTAGTGGGTCCAGTAAGTACAGCTGCCACTTCTGGTTAGTGAAAATATTGGGAGGTTATTTTTCAGTTGTGGGTTGTGAGTTTGAGCAGTTACAGAAAGATAATTCTTCCTTTTTTTTTTTTTTTTGGGGACAGGCTGCTTTGATGAGGCCATGAAAGATTTCAGGAAAGTATTAGAGTTAAACCCCCAGTTTGAAGATGCTGCATTGAGTCTAAAACAGGCTATTCTTGATAAAGAAGAAAAACAAAAGCGAGGTTATTGAAAATGCAGCTAGTGGTGCGAGAATGTTTTGTTGAACACGTGATTTTTGTCATTGATGACTGAAACACAAGATCATTTGCATCTGTTATGACCTACTGAAGAAACTTCATTCTTGGGTAAATAAGTTAAAAATGGATTATAATTGCAAAATAAACTTTTTTGGATATTGTTAGTGTTGAGGAAAAGCATAAGATTAGATCTCTGTGAGATACTTGTACAGATTTTTTGCAGAAGTACTTCATAAAGATGTTGGAAGCTCCGTAACAGCAAATGAAGTCTGTAGTTCTCTTACTGGAACTGTGTTTCTGTACTCTTTCACAGATTGTTTTAAACCATCTTTCATGGGGAAGAAAAACTGTGTAAAACATTTAAATACTTAAGATTGGAACTTGCGAGAAGTAGAATGATTTAATAATGATAGTGCTTGTCCACATTTAAATGTAAATTGGATTTAAGCCAAAAGTAGTGCTAATTATTAATTATAAGATGTCCTTGAGGTACTATGACTTTCTTTTCACTTCAGAGTGTTCCTGTATTAAGAAACACTTAACAGAAGCAATGAGATCTTTTTAGGTGACACCATCTGTACCTTGCATGAGGAATGTGGTGTAAGAATTCAGTCCTTTGTATACTTACTCACTCCTAGAGATAGTTTTACATTGGCTAAACAGGTAGGAACAGAGCCTACCTATTTTTTGTAATCCTATTGTAAAAGTATTTGACAGATTAATAATTGTATGACTAGAAATGAACATGTACTTTTTATCTCATGATTGTCTAAAGAACTTACTGTAGAGAATGTAGTTGGGCTATCCACAGTTGGAATTGTGGCTTTCTCCTGAGGATTGGAAAGGTCAATTGCTTGAAAAATACCATGTGAAGTCTGTCTTGATTGAACCAGCTATGAATACCCAGGCACCTTCATTTCTTACATGATAGGAGGCACAATAGCTGAAATATATAAATCATCGATAAACACCCTTGCATGTTCATAGGAATACAAGTTCTAATGAAAGAAATACTGTTTGATTGCCCACATGAGTGTTAGGATATTTTTTTTTTTAAAATAAATTATGCCCATGACAGTTCTGCTGCTTATGGTGAGTTTCTCTGTGAATGATCCTGGAGCCTGCACAAGTGCAGGTACTGTTTGGTTGCCCACATGAGTGTTAGGATTTTTTTTTTTAAAATAAATTATGCCCATGACAGTTCTGCTGCTTATGGTGAGTTTCTCTGTGAATGATCCTGGAGCCTGCACAAGTGCAGGACTCACTGAAGATGGTGGGACCGTTTGGGTAAGTCATGAGAACAGACTTGAGCCTCTAAAGACGTTCCCCAGCAACCCTACTGAGATCACTTTCACGTTTGGTGTGCAACTGAAACAGCTGCAATGAGCAAATTTGGAGCACGGGGCTGAGAAAATGCTGCATTTACCTCTTGTGCTTCTGACACTTGACCGCAGCAACTCTGAATTTACTTAAATATGCATGATAGCAGGATGTAACCGTTTACAGTTTGGAAAGCAGGCTGTGATGTCATAGCAATGACTACTTTTTCAAAAACTTTGGGATATATTAAGCATATACATTGCTTCGATTTTTGTATCTTAGTGCTCTGTCTCCAAAACAACATTGATAATTTAAGGACTTGGCATGTTTCGTGCCATCTCAGTCTCAAACTGAGAAATCATACCAGCTCTTGGTTGATGGTGAGAAGGTGAGCTACAACTAAACCTGTGCCTGACTTACCATGCCAAGAAAAAAAGACAGTATGAACAGTTGAATATGACCTACAAAGTTTTACTTTGAGAGATCACAGGTGTGGTTCTGCACAGAACACTTTAAATGACAGGATACAGATAAAAGATTAACAGCAAATAAGTATTTTAGAAAACAAAGACAGTAGTAATAACTCCCCAGCTTGTGTTTTGTGAATGTTGCTTAATTACTTCTAATGCATTCATTGTTGGCACAGAAATATTTCACTGGATTGGGAGCAATTTATTGCAGATTCTCCACAGTATTTCCTTGTCTCTCCTGTAAAAGGCTGAACTGTCATGGTGCATTTTGACATAATTTGGAAATCTTTCAAGGTAATTTTGACTGGTAAGGTTCTCGCACATGTTTTTCCCCTTTCCTGTGTATGCGAGTCAGTTATTTTTCTGGCTTTACATTGCAATACTAATTGGGGTTTTCAGTCTGAAACTGTTAAACAGTATTGTGTGTTGTTCTTTCGCTCAGGCCTGCTGAAAGAGGTTATGAACCACCATTACCCATATAAAAGAAAAGTTGCAGAGGAGGATATGTTTAGTAACTCCCCTTGTCCTGTAAGGTTTCCTGTTCATAATTCTTTAAGAATTAAAAGTCTAATGGAGAGTAGTAAAATTCTTTCTATATAGTGTTTCCACATGAAATTCAGACAACCTCTCAGCTTGTAAAGGCGCAGGGTTTGTGTGCTTTGGATGCTTTGCAATGCAGAGGTACTGTGGCTTTACACCTTCACTGGGTTTTAGCGGTCGTTATAAACCTCTGTAGAGTGTCTGGGTCAAGCCTGTCTGCCCGCTCCCTTGCGAAGCGTTTGCTAGTCAAAGTCGTGGCACTGTACCAGTGAGTCTAACAGGTGGTTGCTGCTAATGTACATTGACTGTCTCTTTACTCTGGCCAGAAATGTTTCAGAATTGAACAATTCACAGCTGCTTTCCCAAGGTTTCCTACCTATAAACCTACTCTCCAAAAGTCCCTGACTCTTCCTTCACATGGTCTTCACTGGAAGCCCCTCTGTTTAGTTTGTTCCCCGTAGCTGGGATTAATTTGGCAACGAGTAGCACTGTTCTCACCTGGTGATTAAACTTATAGAAAAAGATGTGATTTCCTCAATACATTATAGAATGCTTTTTGGTTTGTGTGTTTGGTTTTTTTTTTTCCTTCCCTATCTGGAACAACAGCCTCTAAGATCTTCCTTCTTCAGAGAACAGGGCAAAAAATAACATCATCACCCTATGCTTTTCCCTAGTACCCTATTTGTCCTTTTACTGAAACACAGGAGGAGGAGTTGTCACACCACTTGCAGTGTTGCAAGGCCTTTCCTACCAAGAAAGGTAGGAATAGATAACAAAATCCCATGGTAGCAGGGCACAGAGCAGTATGAGATGTGTTTCATACACATTTAGTGTGAGATGCAGCGTGGGGAACAAGGAGAGCCATTCTGAAGGGAGAGCTGCAGCACGTTGAGGGAAAAGGGCTAGGTTGTCGTGTGGCTCTTCGTCTTCCACGTGCTTTCCCTCCAAGTGGACAGCAGAAGTAAGTCAACATTAAAAATCTGAAAATCTTTGGCTGTTAAAACTGGGGACTGCACCATGCACTGTCCTGTTTAGTGGGTAACCTTGGTAAAAAATAAGTTAGTAGTGAAAGGTGCACTATTCAAATTCTGTGGGGAATGAATGCCTTTGTATCAAGCTCAGCTATGCAGTTTGTGCTCTCCCCTGACTATCAGAAAGGGAAGGGTTCAGAAAGAGGCAAAAACAGTCTTCAAAACTGAAGATTGCGAGTAGAAGGATAATATTCTATATTCTTTTGCGTTAGCAGACTATTGTCATCTGCCTAATCCATTTAATAGAGGCAGAGACTGGATCAGTAGAACAGATTCAACCTCAGCCTATGGCTTTCAGGCATGATGGAAAGGCTAGTTGTTTTTTATGAAAAAAGTTTGCTGTCAGACCTGGTCAAGGTGTATGCTGCCCATCTGGCAGCATGTTGTGATCAATTGAGTTGAAGTCTAGTCTGTTTCTGAAGGTTAACTGTTTCCAAGATTTTCCTTGTAGAACCACTTTAGTCCACAAGTAGGGAGGGATTGGATGTAGTCCACTGCATCGCTTCCTACAACTCATGACGATCAGGTTTTTCATCATTCATGTCTTTGTGTTGTACAATAAGCATGTGAAACGGACCTGAAGGATGTCTTCATCTCCCAGGAAGAAACATCTAGTCCAGCCCTGTCATAGACATCATAACAGTATCACAGAATCATAGAATGGTTTGTTTGGAAGGGTCGTTAAAGACCATCCAGTTCCAACCTCCCTGCCATGGGCAGAGACACCTTCCACTAGAGCAGGTTGCTCAGAGCCCCATCCAACCTGGCCTTGAACACTTCCAGGGATGGGGCATCCACAGCTTCTCTGGGCAACCTGGGCCAGTGCCTCACCACCCTCACAGTGGAGAATTTCTTCCTAATATCTAATCTAAATCTTCCCTTGTCCAGTTTAAAGCAATTGCCCTGTGTCTTATCAGGAGTAGGTTTCAACCTTTTATGGAAAGCCTGTTATGGAAAAGGCTGATCCAAAGTTCAATGCTTTTGAGGCTTGTATGTGGACTCCTGTGTGCCTGTATCTGTGCATTTAACATATCTCTTGCACCTTCCTAATTCCTTTTCTCCACATTGGCTGAATAATGAAGGCTTGTTCAACTATAGTGGTATGACATGGGTGGTTCCTGAAAGCTTAATCCAAGAGCGAGCTTAGGTTCATAGGCCTGAAAGCTGCCATCTAGGACATGAGTTAGGTGCTGAAGTTCCATCTGCAACACCTGAGAGGAGGGAGTGATCCTGGGAGAACCTGGATGCAGAGCAATACACCATGCAATAGCATGGCTGAATCACAGCTTGGGAAAGGCACCCTCAAAGCTAAACAATGAGTGCCTAACCCTAACACATTTGTGCAATTCAGCATGAAAAACATCATCTACCATGAACAGCAACCAAGGTAGGAGGAGATCAAGGACGTAGAATTTCTCTGGCTTGTCTGTGAGAACGTGGGAACTTGAAATGTCTGTTGAATGGGAATGCAGGTCTCGCCTGTCTCACCTTTTCCCTTTCTTTCCCAACATATCCAAAGAGAAAGGTTTCCCCATCTGCCGGGTGGTGGGTGGATGGGTATGGAACACTGCTGGACCTCTTCCTGGCTTTCCAGGGCCAAAGGGAAAGATCTGGGATATCTCATTTGCTGCAGACAAGTTTACCTGAATCTACTCTGCAGGTCTGCAGCGCAAGCGAAGCTTAGTGACGCAACACCAGACCTGATGCTCATCCGCGTGGAACTAGACAGTGTCCCCTGAGCACTGGGAAAAGAGCAGCTAGTGTTTAGTCATCATTATTTAACCTTCATCCTGGTTTACAAATTTCAAAAGGACTGCATTTTAGATTAACGGAAAGTTAGCCTAAACTGATGAGTTTGTTGATGTTAACATTAAAAATGGGGAATGTGCTCTCTTGGAAAACGTGTGGGAGCAGTAAGCTTGCTGGACTCTGCAGTGTTAGCTCTGGACAGCAGAGTGCACTGCCCATACAGCAGGGAGGAAAGCATCTCCCAGGCTGCTGCAGAAGGGGGTCTTGGGATCCCAGTACCCTCCGGCTCGTTTTTATGAAGCTTAGAGCTGTATCTACCGAAGGACTAAGACTACATTTATTCAGCAATCATCACAGGCATGATGGCAGCTTTTGGGAAGCGTGCCACATGTATGCGCTAATCAGTGTGCGTACCCAGCCAGCCTGTGAAGACAGAGGCTGGACCAGGTGTGCAAACCCACTGGAGAATGCAGATGCGTGTGCTATTGGCCTGCATCGGCATCAGTGCGAATGCCCCCCCTTCACTGGTGTTGAACACCTACTCGTGCTGCAGGCACACCTTCAGTTACAGTGTAGGCATGTCCCAAGAGTGATTACAGGTGATCATGTGTCTGGTTTATCCTTGATCTCTAGAAAATAATTAAAGAAAAATGTTTTCTGTGGGCACAGAAAACAAAGTACCAGGCAAGTTGTCCTTTTTACTCATGTTAGAGCAGCCATCTTCTCCCATTTTGTAGAGTTAGCCTTTTCCATACAAGGGCAGGTGAGAGGAAAGGGAAGAACTAACAGGTTTCCAAGATGCTTGGGTCAATGCAGTTTTATAGACAAAATTCTGCATTAATGGAAAAAAAAAAAAAAGTATCCTGTTATGTTGCAAGTGGAAAAGGCCCTAAGTAGCAGATTGCGTGGCTCATTGAAGCCAGTGTTGGTACATCAGATGGTTGCTGTTGCACATTAGCAAGGAGATGTTCTGTGCTTACATTACTGTGTATGTATTTTTATTTGACTTTCCAGATTTGCTTTTTACATTCACATGGGAGGACTGGCAGTCACTTTATGAAATATTACAAGAAGCAGCCGTAATCAGGGCTGGAATAATTTTAGTGATCTGCAAGTCCTGGAGGAAACAAGAAGCTTTATTTTTGAGCCTTGGGTTGTTTTCTGGTAAGTTTTCATTTGTAGCCACTTCAGAGAGGCAATGAGTTACACTTACTAATCCTGTTAGCAGACCCTAGCACTTTCCAGTGTTGCGGTGCTGCTCTGAGTCCCACCGTCTGGTCTTTTCACTTCATGCAAGGTAGTTCTGGTGGTCACTGAAAGGGCTAGCTCCTGTGCCTGGTTGCACCGTTTAGAGAGCAGCCAGCGCAGCAGAGCCTTCGGGTGCTGTGGGAGACAGACACAGAGTGAAGTGAGGAGTGAGGCTGGAGCACACGGATGGATAGCTCTGGTTCTCCAAGGGCAGAAGAAGCTATAGGGTAAACCCTAACAGTTCGGAGGATTTAGAACCTTCAAAAGAATTTGGAATATGGCAGTGATTTGTGCCTTAGTGTTTGTTTTTAAAATTTTGGATCTATTTTCTTTCAGACTAGGGGCGATCCAGTTGAGAACCTGTTGAAATAATACCTGGTTCCAAAACTGCCTGCTACAGCCCAACTCCATCATGCCCTGCTCTACTGCTGGCATCTTCTCCAGAGCCATGCCACCTGTGTTTGGCTTGGCAGCTAGCTCTCCTTCTTCCCTTTCTTAGGGGCTCAAGCTTAGACCAGGAGACTGCAAACCCTGCCTGTTCCCTAGTTCTTGTCCCAGAACTTATAGTTCTAAGGTCTTGAAGGACAGGTTATACGTCACTTATGCCACAGAGCACGATGACCTCTCTAGGTGAGTACGCAGGGCCTGGTATTCTTACCAAATTCAGTTTACATGCTTCATCTTAGATCTGGATCAACAATCCAGACTGGTCCAGCAAGTACGTAGCCCTGGAGATTGGCTGAACAGCGACCTGGAAAGGCTGAGAAAGATACACAGTGTATTTGTGTAGTTTTTAAAGAATACATACACACTGCACATTAAGTGCTAATGTATTAAAGGACGAACTAAAGGTAACATTACACACTCTGTGTTCAAGGCATTTTGGATGCCAAAACCAGAGGTCCTAAATCCCTTAAAAACATCAAGCAATGGCTCTTTTTCTCCTGAACACTTACCCTTCCTCTCTGAGCTTGACCTGCACTGTCCTCTGCAGGGGCTGCCAGGTGGCATGTTGGTGGGAGAGCACACTGCCACCAAACAGTGCACGTACACCTGAGAAGAGAAAGTTCCACTTGATCCATATCAAATCCCACTTTGCAGAGCATCGTTTTGTCTTTTGTCCGCCTTTTACAGAAGTTACAGCTGATACTTAGGCTTGTCTGAACACTTGCATGTGGCACCTTCTAGCTGAACCTGCCTTGAACTTCAAATTTGGTGTTAAAGAAGCCCTCAGGCAGTTTGGTAACTGAGAGGCTGAGGCAGGAGAAGTTAAAACGTCACGAGCTGAAGTGAGGCTATGTATCAAAGCTAGACAGAAACTCAATCTAGTGCTAGATGCAGCTGCGCACTTAGGAAGCAGCACAAGCCAAAATTGCATCATGTTCTTTTCTAGCAAATTCACAAGTTGAACTGCTTATGAAAGGCCAAGTCAAAAAATTATGCGGTTACTTAAACTGCCCAGGCAGGGGTACTGCCATGGCTCATATCAGTACATATCAGAGTCCACTCAACTGGGCGCACTAGGAGCAGGGCACCCTCAGGTGACTCTCCTGGAGTTTTCTTTGTTCTTCTTAAACCTGTTAGAGGAGGACAGAACCTCGAACGTGTAAGACCAAACCCACATGCCTCTGCTTCCCTGCCCATTGGGCTGGCATCTGAGGAGATGGTTGACTGGCTGGGGCAGATGGGAGACAACAGAGCTGAACTTCATGTGGATATTATGGCATATAAGTTGGCTTTTCTGTTCTAGACATTTTGAGTTGAAGTGCTATGAATCTGATCCTATAAAAAGTCAGAAACACCACATAAAAATCATATTTACCTACCAAACTCTTGTGTTTACTCCAGCCAGTCCAATCTCAAGTCTCTGAAACTGTGTTGCAGAGCAGATTTGAGAAGAGAACTAAATTAAAGCTACCCACCAGTCAGGCTACTTGGGTTGAATGCTGGGTAGGTCTGAAGTCTGTGAGGTGTTTAAATCAGCTATTTTTAAAATGGTCTTAAGAAGTTCAGAGGATAGGCTTCATGAGTGGGAGGTGAGCCTTTCACTTAATCTTACCTGTTCTGGTTGATGTGCCAGGGTCCTTACTGCTAACCTTTTAAAATGAGAAGGGTGTCTCACCCTGGGGCTAACAGATACTGGATGGAACTCTGCAACATACTCACTGCCGTTAATCTCACACCTATTTGAGAGAACAGATCAACAGATCGAGAAGAAATTCGGGCTTTACTGATGAGCGCATTGGTCATTCAAGAACTACTTGCCCATCCACAGTGATGTTCCATCTTGGGGTGCTGTTGAAGTCTAGAGACCTGGTTACCCAGCAGTTTTCCAGGTATAACTCAGCATTGGGGCTCTCATCTTTCAGCTCCACCTCGAGGAACACAGACTCTGCAGGTTGCTTGAGTATTGCCATGTTGGGCTCATAGAATTCCGTGAAAGATTCATCTCGAGAAAACATCAGGGGATTTTATTGTTGTTTAATTTTATTTAAATTAAAACATGTTTGGAAATGTTCTGATTTTCTTAGGAGGAGAGTTACCTTTCGACACTCTTGAAACTACATTCAGGGCTTGTCTTATCCTTCTATGTACTGCAGAAAAAGAAATGTTAGTGAGGTTCTTTGGTAGAAAGCAGGGCATGTTTTAACAAGGGAACTTGCAACTGAAATAGTCACACAGGTTTAAAATGGAGGAAGAGGTTTGCCTACCTGCAATATTTGATCTTGGTACCATCGTACCGGAGCCAAAGGGAGGTGATGTGGATGGATCACTAGTGAAGACACCTAGCACTAGGGTCTCTTTTGCTCGATAGTAGCACAAGACTGTTAGTCTGTAATAGGAGAAAGGGTAATTTTTGTGTTCACTTTTACTTTCCAGCAGCTATACCAAAGTGAGCAGTGTCAGTGAGCAGTAGCTCCTACCTGTAGTCTGGATCTCTTGTGATTGCCGATATGCTCTGTCCTGGAAGAGTCTCTTTCTCATAAGAGATTTCATTTTCATAAATAATGTGATCACCTTCAAACTGTGCATATTGGAAGCTCATTAAAAATTGAATCTTCTTAGGAGCTGGGACAGGGGAACAAAACAGAAAATGCAGGAGAGACAGAGACTTCCAGCAGAAGTATCTGCTGCAGTCATAGGCTTACCCTTACTGAAGTGCCACAGGTAGTGACGTGGAACTTGAAGAAGGCATGTCCTTCATTATACTCTCTAGGTTTGCAAGAGCTATCCCTTAGTTTGGTTTTACTCATATCAATGGCAGGAACTGTCTTCATTTCGGCAGATATCATTATGGTACCATCTGGGTGGCATACTGAGAAAATCAGAGAGTTGGTTATAAACTCAAGGAAAGAATCACAGACCTTGATTGATCAGTTGTATAACTTACTTATAAATGCTGAAGAGTTAAAACTGCAGCTAACGGAGAACATCTGTAAGGTCTCCATAGTTCTCACTTTCCTTAGGGCAACATCAAACCTTGATTTAATTTTCTGAAAGGACACTTCCTGTGAAGGAGGTGATGGAAGAGGTCTCCAGTTAAGGCATGTGATCCATATGTACAAAGTTCTGCTCTTTAGCTTATGCCGCTTGAATATTAACAAGTGACAAGGGTTAAGTCAGTGTGAAGACTCAAGCCTGATGTAACATAGGGGCAAAAGTTTTCTTGAATGAATTAATTGGTCACTGTCACAGAGATAAGTTTTGGCTGATTATTGTAGAATAGTTCAGATGTTTATTACAGCATCAATTTTGCCCTGCCATATCTTAACATTTCTACAAAATGTTCCTTTAAAAGAGCTGCTTTCATAAAAGCTATATTGAAATATTTTTTCTGGCTGAGTGCAGATGGGACATTTTGCCTCATCGTACTAAAAATACTGAGGAGTTTATTTTTGAAGACTTGGTACGTATCTTTTAGAGACAACTTCACACTGCAGATTACATAATACACGGCATTACCAGAAGAGTCCATGTCTGATACCTCTCGTCCTACTTGCACTGACTTAGAGTCCTTCCCTCTGCAGGTTTTCCAATACATGTAATACCACAGTACTACAGACTGTGACTGTAGGACTGCGGCTGTATGAGTAAACAGTCCTACATCCTTTAAAGAAGGCATTGCGATACAGTTCATGTACCTCGTAGATAACTCCCACAGCAAACAGAGGTATTTGCAAGATCAGGTGAGTAGAATTGGTAGCTGCAAGGTACCCATTGGTAAGTGCAACCTGGCGGTTCAGGAGCTTGTTACCAAGATACAGATTCCAATACTGGTGCAAGCCAAAAGTAGGGATAGCTAGATACAGGTTTTCTTCATCACAGTAACCAACTGCTTCTGGTATTTCTGCAGAAAAAAGGTGAGATGAAGAGTCAGTAATGAAGGAAGGTTTGAGGGATGATATTTGGCCCAGGCGAGGATTTCTATCACGGGTAAATCTTGCACTGGTTCTGCAGCAGTACTGCTATGTGCATGCTGGCATCGTCTGCAGGGCTTTGGCTGTGCTGTGGGTCTAGCAGCTCACAACCGGTGGGATCGAGAATCCTCTTGCTTTAGCAGTGGCCTGCCAGCTTGCTTCCAGGACTATTCCCTGTTTCAGTAAGGCAAGCTGAGCTATGAATGTAAATATAATTTTTTAGTCAGCCTTCTTTGGATTGAACCCAGAACCATTTCAAAGATAAAATAGGACAGTGAGGAGACTCTGTCACCTTCATGGCATCTGAAATCTAAGAAGTTTGAGCAAATACTAATCAGACCTCCTGACTGTTTCAATAACCTGCTAAGTACAGCTCTTAGTGGATAATTGTCTCCTTACAGAAATGCTGTCTCTGGAGTTCACAGCAATTTATTTGAGTCAGCTGAGTTCTGTCCTGGACACAAAGGCAGAATTGCATTTGAGGACAAACTGAAACTCATAGCAATGTCTGAAAGTTTTGCCAGTAGATGTATGTTCAAGTTATGAAGCATCTTGTTCGCTGAGTTTGCAAGCCAACTTCTTCTACACACTAGTTTTTATTGCTCTCAGTGTCTCGAGGGCAGACTGTCTTGCCAGTATGCAGAAGAGCTGCCATCAGAAAAGCAGCAAGTTGGCTATGTTACCAATAATGAGCTATTGAAGGGTGGGGTTTTCCCAAAAGCTCTCATCCTCAGTCTAATGCCGTTCTCACTGACTTCAATGAAAATCTGATCCATGCTGTTGATGCAAACCAGTTAATATCAGGGGAAAGCTTACCAATATCAGCAATCACACACTCCACCTCTGCCGAATGATAATAGAGTGTCATCTCCAGACCCACGCTTACAGTGTAGTTAAGGAGGAGGGTATATTTTGTTTCATTTCTATTCACATACTGAAAGAGAGAGAAGTGTAAGGCTGCAGTAGCAATAGCTTCCAGCACAGACAAGCGTGTATATCCTAAGCAGCACTAAATAATTATTCCAACACCCTCTTCTCCCCTGCAAATAGTTCAGTCTCCAAAAACATCGCTTCACTTGGCCTAAAACCATTCAGAAATCTGGACTGGATTCAACAGCTCTTTCAGCCAAACATAAATGTGGAGAATGTACTGCCTGTTCAGAAAATGGAGGCAGAAGTGAACACAGTGGTGTTTCCTCTGTAGCTCACTGGTGAAAGAGCTCGTAGAGGGAGGTCCGGGTCAAAATGCTTATTCTTCTTTACTCAGAGGGTGGGCTGAACCCAGGAGAGTTAAGTAATCAGTAAAACAGAAGGTGTGAGGAGATGCTATGAAAGATCCCTCTCAATATCCTCATCTACTTTGCTAAAAGTGCTCCCAAAGCAAAACCTGCTGTTCAACCTGAAAGGAATACTTTGGAAAATTTTTGGCTTGCTTTGATCCTTAATGCAATTTAACTGTGGTTTGACTGCAGCCTGAAAACTGTTTGCAGGAGTCCTGATCCTGTGCATTAAACAATGTTGTTCCTTGTAACAGAAAAATAGCATTGCAGCTCTGCGTTATTTGGTTGAAACAGTGGTAGAGGACTACCAGTTATGAATCCTCCCAGTGAAATGAGAGGTTGAATTCCCTCTGAGTGTTTATATTTTTTACAAATATTTAGATTACAAATGGCCTGAAGCTTAACAAAATTACATTTAGAATACCCTGAGCATGCATGGTGCAAGGCCTGTGCCAGTGGTCAAATGGCTCTGCATAAACAGTAGATTCAGGAATTACTGGATGTTGGTAACTGGTGTTTGCAGGATTGCAATAATTGATTTATTTTTCCAAGGCACTCCTGTTTCAAGGGACAGCATTTAATAGAGGTTTGACAAACCTCTTCCTGCTG
>NW_009610812.1:13730-33257 GCF_000690535.1 Cariama cristata
TTCGGACATTAGCCGTGCTGACAGACACTAAAGGAAGTCATATTTCATACCGTCTAATCACACTTGATGCTGCATGTCTCCCAGAGACCTAGGAAGAGCAAGGTGGGGACATACAAGCCTCTAATCTTAATTCAGATGAGCTCAGACTCCTTGACCCCTTTATGATCGAGGAACACTTGTTGGTTAATAAAAGCCAGATTATGTTCTGAAAAGGGACTGCCCTACCTCCTTCGCTCAGCTGCTGAAGTGACCTCCTCTATCTTACCTCCTTTAGAACGTATGGATCATCAAAAGAGACTTCCAGGCTAAATCCTTTTGTTCTGTTAGAAAAGGGAGTTTCGTAAATCTTAAACCCGTGGTGCTGGGCTTCCCTCAGGGTAAATGGCACATTTCCTATTGTGATTGCCACCAGAGAGACATCGGGAAGAAAGTGTCCAAATGCAACATTAAATAGCCTTTCCTCTGGCAGAGTATCTGTAGGGAGAGAACATCAAATTACTGCTGATGTGGATCAAGTAATGAAGACGGTTGGGGTGGCCTCCCATTCAAGTTCCAGGAAACGTTGCCAACAGCCATCTCTTTAATGGCTCTGATTAATGAGTGTTTGTATTCTAGTCAGATCTGAAGTACTCTGAGTACATGAGAATTGCTTCAAGCTGCAGGAGATTAACAGCAAATACATACAACTTTATAGAAAGTGGGTTCAGTAACTTTCTAGAGGTGCACTAAGATGTGCGATGACTTTCTTATAAAGAAATCTAGAATCTAGTTCAGCCACAAAAAATATGGAAAAACTATCGTAATGTATGCTAAAAGGTTCCTTCTTCTTTCTGTATCAGTTATCCAGACAGGTCTGAAGACGTTTAGTGTCTTAATGCATTGGAAAATATCATGAAAAAAACATTACTGCACCACTGGATGGCACAATGATTTCAGTACACTCCGAGGATGACAAATGAAGGCAGTTTGGGGGAGAAAATGCTATCAACAAATGCTGTCAGACTGTTCTCCCCAGTGTGTTGTGCAATTATCACAACATCTTTATTCTAGGGTCCCAGAGCTCACTGGAAACATCTGGATGTTAGCATGAAAAAAATGTTTGCTTTCTTATCAGCAACTTCTGATTTTCATTTCATCCCATAAGGACAGGTGATAAATGGTACATCCTTTAAGGCTAAAGGTTTGGTTTTTTTTGTAATACCTTGAATCTTGACTTTGGCTAACAAATTGGAAGTGGGAGTTGAGAACATTCTAGTGAATGTAGGTGTGTGGCAGAGGTCAAATGGAGCAATGTATAACACAGCAAAAGCAAGACATTGGTAAAAGTCAATGAGAGGAATGACTTACTGTTGGTAACAGTTGGTATTTGTGGCATGAAAGGTGTGGTGATGGATTTGATGACAGTATACTTTGTGGTTTGCCAATCTGCATCTGTCCACGTGTGCTCCAAAAACAAGTCAATACTATAAATGATTCCATATACACCACCAGATATGGAGCTCTAAGAGGTAAAATTTGTGATTAAGTCTTAATTCTCAATAGCTCAGTAGAGGAATTACTGAATAAGGTTAAAATTCTTACACTAGAAAGAGAAAATGTTATCCTAGTACAGTTTGGGATGGATTTTACTAGGGGAGCTGGTTGTCTGTGTGCTTGGCCCATTTGTCTGATCAATGTTTGGCTCAGCTACTGCTGAGATTCTCAGTACGGAAGGATCAGGTTTGGTGGGGTGTCCTCATTAAGTTCAGTAAGTAACCGTATTTGCATTTATTTTTTTACAATCCCTGGGTTACCAGTCATGTCTCTCATTCTGTCTCAGTTCACTGTGAAAGTTTGTCTGTGCTTCTAGCAGTTCTTTATACCAAGCTTGTCTGGTGTTACAATACACATAGTGCTGTAAGTGTCCACTGATACACAAGAAAGTGAACTTCTGAAGGGGATAAGTCAAAATCACACCAAATCATCTTCACAAATGGAACTGGTAAAAAGCCCTATGAGAATATTGCAAACTCCTTTCTAAGTGTTCAAGGTCAGGTTGGATGGAGTTTTGAGCAAACTGATCTAGTGAAAGATGTTCCTTTCCATGGCAGGGAGTTGGACTATATAATCTTTAAAGGTGTCTTGCAACCCAAACCATTTTATTCTGTTCTACTGAACATTTCTTTCGACATTGATTCTGTACCTGTAAGTTAGAGACTGACAAGGAATACACTATGTCCAAAGCAGGTGGCTGCACCCAAACTACCTGCTGGGAACCTATCCCATGCTAAATCATGCTGTCTGCATGGAAATTGTCTGGGAAATTACTCCTTGACTCAGACCAGAAGTTTGCCAGGACTAGTTTCATAATGTAACAACATAGACAATTGAACTCCAGTGCCCAGGAATCCCTTAACTCTTACTTTATTAGTATATCTTACAGATTATTAACAAAAGACAGTCTCTTGCTTCTATCATGTTTTGTAATCATAGGTACTTAGTTTCTGAGTAAGTGCTTTCAAAATACAGAGAAGGAACATCTAGGTCTTCAAATATTTCTTATATCTAAGAATTTTAAGCAGCAATCAATCACTATTTGGAATGATTTGAAATGACCATGATTTAGAAACATCTATGGTGCAGACCCTCAAATATATTAGCGTGTGATACTTTCATACTAACCTTTAGCTTGCCTCCTTCTGCTCCAATAGGGATAGTTATTCTGATGTGTGTCTCGTTGTGCTCCAGTAAGTAGTTCTTCTCCTCCAGGTTTACTATGACTCGATCATCGATTCCCATTAAAATATTTTTAGACAGAAAGGTGGATTCTTGAACCACTAATGTGGGGATAACACTTGGCACAGTCCATGTTAGCGTCCTATCAGTGAAACTGATGCCATCTGTTGAGTTAGATAGACAGTCCCAGAAGACCGGGTAATTGGAGTTACCCGTCAGTCTTCACTCTGCAATGGTTGTCTTTCCCTGACTCCTTTTCTCCAGGGTACTTTTACAGCTTTCACTAATGAAACACCTTGCAGGATATTAGCCAACTGATGGCTATTTTGTTAGAGAAACCCTGGTGCTTCAAGTAGAATTGAATCACCAGTTTCAGGTGACCAATTAATTTATTCAGAAGAGCCAACAGTCATGGTCCCAGCTATCTGCTCTGTTGTCCTTCTGGTCCCAGGATTTTTGCCTTACTGGCAAAAGGAATGGGGTACAGAGCCACCTGTTTGGACCTTCTCCTTGAGATATTGGCTTCAAGATCATGACAACTTAAAACCACCTGCTTCCTCATCAGTTGTTCACATTAATACTGTTCTGTGAGAGACAGAAGGTGCAGCTACTACTGTTCTGCAAAGAGCCAGGCTAGTTCTGCCTCTCCAGAGAAAAGGACTAGGTGAGTCCCAAGGATGCAGAGCTGCATCCCCTGCGTGGAGTTATATGACAGGGGAGAGCCAAGGCTGTGGGATTAGTCCAGGGTAGACTCCCTGGCCCTTCTGCAGCCGTTTTACTTGTCTCCAGTTCCCTCCATCTAACATGGGGGTTTGAACAACAGGAGACAAGGCATGAGTCTGCACTGGGAATACAAGTAATGTAGCGTCACAGCGGGGAACGTGTTTGTCCGGGACTAAAGCCATGGACTCTTAGCTCATGTTGCTCTGTGGGCAGCTTGTAAACCTCTCCTCTCACAGAGTAGGTCACAGGGAAATGGGGAGGCTATGTTTTCTACTAGCTCCTTAGGCAGCTATTTTTGGTGAACAGGGAAGAAATCCTTACCAACAGGACAAGAGACAGTCGTGTCAATCAGCAAAAGCAGCCACCGCTGCCTGTACATGGAAGTGGAAGTGACCATGTTCATATTTACACCACTGACCTGTTAGGTTGCAGGCAGAAATAAGAGAACTGGTGTTCTAGAGAGGCAGTGGAAACAGCATAGTTTTGTGTCCGATTGAGAGCAACAACTCACCATGCTGATGTCAGACTCGTTGCTGTGATAGGGCGCACGGAGGTACACGCGGGACAGCGTATTATTGAAGCTGTAGCCCAGTTTTGCTGCATCGCTTACCGTTATTCTCGTTCTCCCTGATGGAGAAACAAACATCAGTTGCCATTGCTGGTATGCAACATTTTGAGTCTGCAAGAGAGAGATGAGCTGCGTCAGATCTAAGTCTACCAAAGTCTCTTATAAGCTATGCTATTGTAGCACCTTCTAACTGTAGCATCAGTTAGAAGCTGGAGTAACTGGAATGACACTGGACACTACTAGTTCACCCCAGGCAAGAAATACCCTCGATATATATAAAGATAAGGAATTCTATAGCTCTTCAAGGCATCTTTAGAGATAGTCTTATAGCAGCCCTGGGAGAAACTTAGGCTGGTGGCCTTGAACAAATCCCCTTAGACAAACTGCCTGTGCTGTTAATAAGATGATTGTCTTCATGTCTGTCGATTGCTGGAGTCCAGAGGCCAGATGAGAGACTACCTTTAAGAGTATGTAGCCATACTGTGTCAAAGATAAGAAAAGAAGAATATCTGTACTGGTCTAGAACAGAGCCTCCTGAAATGATAACCATATGAGAGGATAGTCAAAAGGAAAATTGGGCATAGGGAGCAAGTAAGACATGAGTAAAATAGGACAAGCGTATGTATTTCACCCTAATACTTTCCAGCCTCAAATAATTTTCAACTCAGGGACTCCTGAGCTATCTGTAGCTTCTTTGTATTTCATATGTCTTGTTGGATTTCTCTTCAGGCAACTTGTCCAGAGTCTCCTTGAGATCAAGCAAGTTTTAGCAGCCACAACATCTTTTGACAACAAGTTTGACAGATTCACTACCCATTGTGTGAAGAACTACCTACCTTTGTTTGTCTCGAATCTAGTTTCCACTAATGTAACAAGCATATGACTCTCTTTTCCCACCTAATTGTCTTTTTGCAGTCTACAGCTCTAAGAAGAGAGGTTTTTCAGTACTTGATGGCATCTTTGCCATCTCCCTTTTTTTGACAGAGATGGTTCTATTCCCCAAGAATGACTCATGAGACTAGTGAGAAAAGGCAGGCTAGGAACTGTTAGGAAAGACTCCCCTTCATACCTCTGGGAGTGCTGACATCCATGCTACGGTGTAGTCATTTGAAACTGCAGGGACATCAGTCTTCACTGACACCTGGGGACACAAAGGAGGTGCTTTGGGAACAAGCAAATCTTCAGCATTACTATAGGCATAGGGAGCAGAGACAAGGCTTTCAGATTTCTTCTCCAGTGTCTGTTGGGATTTAGCAATTCGCATCACTAGAGGTAATTAAAGTGTTCCAAAGAGGTTCTTGGTGGTGGTAATTTCTGTGGCCTTAAAAATGATAGTTAAAGCCATGGCATTTATGGTGGTGCATGTACAGCAGAGGCAATACTCTATGTATAACCAGCTCAATCAAAAGCCCTGTTTCATATCTGATAAGCTGTAAACTAGATCCCCCTCAGGAGACTTTCAGGGGCACCTGGGTCTCTCCACCAGAGGTATAGGAAAGCAGGCTATTGGCTTTAACAGGGCTGGTTCCCTCTTCTCATGCAGGCTGAACACCTGAAAATGCAGGATCCCCAATACCTAAGGGAGATGCTATGGTGTAAATCTTGTCAGCATGTGCTGCAGAGTGAGGCAAGTTCTGGACACTGAGTTGGGAGTCAGCGTTTGCCTCAGACATCTGTACCATGGCTTAAGTGTGTTGCAACACCCAGATGTGACTGCACAAACTCAAGTTCTAGCCGGAGGAATATGCTTTCTTTGTCCTACTTACAGTGAAGTTTGTTTTGTTCAGTGCCTTATTTCTACATTGATGTGTAGATGCTGGTAGCAGGCTGGACCAAATTGTACCACCCAGTGGGAGGCAAGTTCTGTCTCACGATGATGTCCTGTGAGTTGTGTGATGCAGCAGAGGTGGAGCTCTGCAAACTCTAGGTTTTATTATTTCAAATATGAGGATGACATTCTTACAGGTGCTGCAGTACTTTATAACATAAAGGTATGCTCATGAGCTAAAGAGGTTGGCCTGCCTGGCTGCTGATTTGCTTGCAGTGGCTTGACTTACATCATCTGTACAGTTAACCGAATTTCACTGCATTCAAAATACCTGTGACATGTAAATGTGTTACTAATAAGCATCTACAGTAACACTGTTTGCTGAATATCAGCCCATTGCTATTACTCCTTGTGCATAGTATAAAATCAACTTCTGACAGGAATTTGTGGAGGTTGTTGTGCCTGGCAGGGAGCTTGGATGTAGCTTTGCCTTCAGTGGGAAAGCTTTTACCTCCATGTAGTTTTCTTCACACACAATTTCTCTTGAAGCCCAGGAAGAGTAGGAGCAGTACATAGGGTAGGTGTAGGTCACAGCTGCCCTCATGCTTGAAAATGAGGAGACCTTGATGTTCACAGTCAGTGAAAACAGCTCATCTGCCTGGGAAGAAAAACAGGCAATTCAGCAGTGTGGAAGGTCCCAGGAGCAGCTGCATGGGACCATCCAGCCCAGTCTCCTGTTCCTGAGAGTGTTTTATAATGACAAGAATGGGTTGAAAGCTGTATTGAAAGTTCCTGCAACATACCACCCTGTCTTAAGAGGTTTGTGGGCAGGAACTTTCTGAGCCGGAGACTTTGCTGCAGTACTTACAGCCTCTGCCTCGGATCACATCTCAGCACTATTCTTGCCACAGTGTTAAGGGGCAGCTAGGCAGGGGAAGATCTGGCCTACATCACCATGAGGTTCGCATTCCTCACGTTCATGGCTGCTATGTGCCTCCTCACGGAGAGAAAGTACTGCAGCTTTCAGTTTGACGTAGGTAGTTCAGAGCTATCTTACAAATGCTGTTTAGTGTCTATCTTGACTAGCTTCAATAAGAGCTCCTTCTGGTCTTTCCACTCTTCAGGAGCCACACATGAAGCCATGGACTGTGCTTCTATCTGAAGTGAATGTGTACTTTTCTATAGAAAAAGGCAAAACCTTTCCAGAGAAATTTCCAGTCTGGAAATCCTGGTCGTTGCACAGCACACTGTACACCCCTGTTCTTGTTAGCTTAACCTCTGCCCATAAAGTTTTACCTTATTTTTTCTGTGGGGCTTCCAGGACCAACCAGACTAAACACGGACAAGCAGTGAAGTTTCTACTCTGATATGTTCTGTTTCTAGGTACATTTCATCTCAACTAACATGAAATTAGAAATCCAGGCTACACTTTTACACATATTTTAAGAAGGGGTGAATCACCTTCCGGAGGTGCCTGTTTCTCTCCGTTGACTATTGTGGAAGTGTAAACAACCAGTTTAGACTAGACATTATCTTTTAGATGGCTAAAGTTATGTGAGACAAATCTGGGTCTAATAGATGTGTGTGATCTACGTTCCTAGGCATGTGTTAACAGGCACATTACCACACAAATTAAGCCAGGAAATGATCTGCCAGAATCACACTGCAAATGTTGCTTTTTCAAGCAGATGCCTACTTCTTTCCAGAGAAGCTTTCAAGAAACTCTCTGGCAAACCGGCGGCTACAAGGATATGCTTGAGAACTGGCAGCTAGTCAGCAGCATTAGGCTAAGTGTCATTTCATGTAGAGAGGAAATCCCATGTCAGTCACACTGAACAAACCTCATACTGGAGAGCCATTGCCTATTTCTTTCTACACACCACCAACACTAGCTCCTTGAGTTCACTTTTGAGTTCTCAAAACATGCCATTAGAATGCCATATAATATCTCAATCTTGTCGTTTTGGAGAGGATGCACTGTCTGAGTTGTTTTCAAGCCCATCTCTGGGTCTTACCTCGTTGACCACATGACAGCCAAGCACTGACGCGCGGAAGACGGGGTTGCCCCACACGTCTTCTGACAGGACATAGCCACAGCGAGATGCTAGTTTCTCATCCAGCAGAATGGGACCAGTGTAAGGATCTACAGAAAAAGAGCATGACATGTGGGATGGAAAGCTCAGGGCAAGTCACAGAGCAGAGCGGTGCTGAGGGCCCCTCACGCAGCTCTCCTCTGGAAGGAGGTCTGGCTGGGTTGCTTGCTCTCCAGCGTTGTGTGCTGTTAAGGAGCTGGCAAAGCTGTGCTGGTATGTGTGAGAGCACATGAGACAGTTTAGCATGTCTCAAGCTCACCCACATTATGTTCACTTTAATGCACGCTTCTCTGTGCCCAGAAGCTTGTGCCACAGCTACCTTGAAGTACTACTATGGAGAGCTGGTCTGAAGCATCATATACCTTTCTCCCTCCCTGATTTTACTCTCTAGAAAAGAGTTATGGGCTATTAAGCCCATCCATTTCTAAAAATCTTCAAGTTGTGATAATCTGCTGCTCACTCTGGTCAAAGGATGCAGTCATGGACCTGTTTTGGATGGATACCTCTACAGGTTGGTCAGATCTGCTGCTTATCTCTGGTTGGCAAGGCCCTGCGTGCTGTTAAACCTACGGGGGAGCCAAGTAACAGACACGATGGGAGCTGACTGCACTCAGCTCTTGATACTGATAGAGTTAATAAAATCATATTTTGTTAATTTTCTGCCCTCTGATTAAAGAACTACTTTAGTCTTGGGTTAGACACAAGAATCTGTACAAAAACCAGAGTTTAACTAGCTACCATTGTGATTTCTAGATTTTTCTGTTGTCTTTATATGTCAAACAGTACTAATAACCGCTGTTTCAGTAGATGTATTCTTGCAGCCAGGATAGACTAAGGAGATAAGTGAGAAGAATTCTGGAAGAAGAAGGAATAACTTTTATGATTGAGCTGGAAGAAACAAACAACCTTTTTGTGCCTGAAGGCTGGTCTGTTTTTTCCAGCGATATCAGTTGCTCTAATAAATGCTATCACTTCTCCCCACACCCTTGCTGTACTTGACTTTTTCAGTTCTGCCTCCAAATCAATTGAAAAAAAAAAACAAAACCCAGAAAAAAGTGGACTGATCTCAACAGAAAGAAATCTGGTTTGGGGTGAAATCACATACTTTTTTCAATCTGATGTGAACATTTTCTGGTTTTCATTTTGGTTAAGTAGATTCTTGTTTTCCTCAGCAAAATGGAAACCCTTTGTTCAATCTGAAATAGGGTATTTAACTGCCATTGTGGTGTTAAATAAAAAGGAAATTAAAAAAAATCCTTTAATTGCTGCAGCATGTACTCAGCAGTTGTTGAGAGTGTGTTTTCTGAGTATTACCCAGCCTACACTACTGTTGTCATTTGTGCTGTCCAGGTCATATCCAAGCTGCAATGTCACCTTTGTTTTCCTTGCTAGACTTGCGTAAGGGCTTAGCAGAGGAAAAAATGAAAGCCAAAAGTCAGTCCTGCCTCCTCAGACCATCCTTTGTCCTTGGCCCAGCATGTTAGTTGTGAGGGGCAAAGGAGACTGTGGCTGTAGATATAAGCTTTACTCATCTGGAGGGATATTGGCCAAATTGAGGTGCGAGAGGCCAGGTTTAGGTGGCAAGGATGTTCTGCAAGTTCTTTGGCGTCAGTTACCAATTATCGTGTAGATGGCAGCAGCATCCAGTGTCCTAGTGTCTGTGATCATTTAGGTGATTCCCCAGCCTTCATGGTACTCAGGGAAGCCACATGTGACTCACCATTGATTTCCAGCTGGAAGAACTTTCCCTGGAGCAAGAGTTTATTCAGTTTCATCCAAAAAATCCTGGAGCGGCAACTGCTCTCTACAAAACCTGGTGGGAGCACATATAGAGCAGATGAGCCAGTGGGACTGGAGGGCAGAGAAGAGGCACATCTTGTTACAAGCAAAATAAGCGAGTTCTCATCCTTGCATCTCCCCACTATCCTTTTATCATGTTTCACCAACCTGGGGGAGCCATCTGCCTCCCTTGTCCCAGCCAGAACAGCAAGAAAAGCAGCCAGATCCTGCAGGATAAGTACATGAACAAATGACAGGGTGAACAGAGAAAAAAAAGATCAGGACAGAAAATGAACAAGGCAGCAAGCGAAGTCTCATTACCTGCATAGTGAGTAACCCAAAGCCTCCATCTGTCCCCAGCGACCTGTGCATGGGCAGCAAAGTTCTCCTTCCTTTGAAGTAAAGCTGACCCAGCTGCAGAGAGGGAGCTTGGTCAGACCCAGGAGGAAAGGTATAGCTGACCTTTTGCGACAGAGATTGTGCTGTCTTCTCCAAACCTTGTGTGTGAGTCAGGAGAGGTTGGTGGCTTCTGTCGTGGAGGGATGCCTGGGCTGCATCCCGCAGTGCCCTCCAACGTTATCTGAGCTCCTGGCAGTGGGAAGCAGCCTCCCTCTCGCTGGGAGGGCAGAGCACCCTTCTGCCAGGCGTTTACAAGGTCAGATGCTGCTGCTGAGCCTGATTTTAATGAGCGCAACAGAGGGTGCTCGGTGCTTTCCATCAACCCCTGGGAGGTAATCTCGTTCCTCACAAGCCAGTTGGGTAGCTTTGGCTTCAGGTCTTATGAGCACATGAAACGTTTCCCCGGAGGTATTTTAATTTGGTCTACACAGGAAATACATTTTTGTTTCTGTGAAATGTCCCAGTGACCCAGCCATGCCAGAGATAACAGCAGTTCTTTGGCAGCTGCACGTTTTGCTTTTGTGGATCCAGTTAGGTCGCCCTTTGATTTGTTTGATTATCGGAGAGTGTTTTGGTGAAAACATCTTGTTTTTAGAAGTGCTCTGATATCTGTGGATCAGTCAGACCATGCACAGGTCTGTAAATGGCCAAACATATTGCCTGGGAAGAGAAAGTCATTGCGCCTGGTGGGAGTTGTGGCTCTGGGACTGCAAGTGCCCTGCGAAGCAGAAAGGCCGAGAGGTTCGATAGAGCTGAAAATAGAGCTTGTGTGGCATGGGTGAGCTACGGTGGGTTGAGAAGTACAGGACATTCAGGTTGACATTTTAGCCATTGAAACCCAGGGCTCAGTCTCCTTTTGGTCCCCATTTTGGGGCATTACCCAACCATTCTTACCTTACTTTGGTTCACATGCATGAGCAGAGCTGTGCTGTAGAAACAAGATTGTTTTTACCATATACTTCACACTGCTTCAGGATAAACAAAAGCCAGTGGGCATGTCCACTCACAGGACACAATGCAATCGGTGTAATTTCCTCCTCTGTCCCCCACTCTCAGAGGACTTCTGCAGTAACAGACACCCACAGGACTTCTGCAGTAACCCACACCGCTGCCCTGCCAGACACGATCACTTTATGCAGCAGGGAGCCGGTGGCACGCTCATGTGAGTGCTCTGGAGTGGAGCCCTGGGGCTTTAGCAATCTCCTAATTAATGTCCTTTGGCCACAAGTCCCTTTCTCATTCAGCAGGAGCCGAAGTCCAACTTCTGCAACAAACTTCTCATGAGCCCACGCAGGACTCGCTGCATAATCCTGGCCTGCGCTGACTCTGCGTCCCCGGACTCAAGAGTGACTCTTCATTGAATCCAGCTGGGGCTGGAATTTGGCTGGAAATGGCGGCACTTAGATACCACAGTGATGAGTGTGGTGTAACAATGAGATTTTGAATTTTGAGCGAAAACTTCAGTATATTTGGATAGCAAACGGTTCCAATTCTGATAAGCCACTTCCAAGAGCCATGCAGCATCTCTCTGAGATACTGAGAGTCAAGGTCTGAGGGAGCCATGTTTGAGAGAGCGTGATTGCAATTTATTAATGAACAGCCAACCATCAGGGCAGGTACATGACTGCATTAGCTGCCTTCTTTGCACAAGCAGTGAGGAGATGAATTTCTGGATCTTTGGACAACTCAGATCATCGTGATTACTCTGTTTCTGGCATCAGTCGTGGTTCTAAATGTGGCAGAAATGGCTTTGGATGTGACATAGCAATTGTGGTCAGTGTGTGATAGCCAGCTCTTGGCCTTGCTGTCAACCAAGCAAAGCAAAACAAGTCCAGGTCAAATGCTTTTGGCATCCAAGGATCGCTTAAGTGCTGTGGAAAGCGTTGTTAGCATTGGGCGGCTGGAAGCATCAGCTGCTTGTGGCCCCTAAAGTCCCTCTGGTACTCATTATAAAGGTAGGGAGGATAAGCTTGTGCATTCCAGGTTATTATATTTGTCCACTCGGCTTTCCTTGCTGTTTTGGCTGCGTAAGAGCCCCCATCTTAATGTTCTTGTAGGGTAATAAACAGCTGCTGTGTTTCGACGTTGAGGTGATGGCGTTCTGTGGTGGATAAGATGATTCACGGCTTGGGTTCTTTCGAGCTGAAAGGTACCGTATGAATGTAATGTTTTGGTTTCTCTTTTTTTCCTGCCTGGGTCTGGAACTGGGTTTTGTATTATATAATGTGATTGAAAGTTTAAAACTGGCCACTTGGAGCAGCACGCAGATAGCACCTCTCCCAGCGAGGCTTGCTTTTAGTGGTGGAAAAAGGCTCCAGCCCTTTGAGTCATGGTGTTTGTCTTTCTGTTGTTCTGTGGCACTGAAATCCCCAGGTTACCTGAATGCTACAGAAAAAGACTTTTTCTTTTTTCTGTCCCAAGTCTTTTAATTATAATTTTATTTTTCCAACTGGTTAAAATGCAAGGAAATTTGGGTTTGTTTTGGTTTGGTTTGGTTTTTTTTCACTAGGTCCCATGTGATGATCTTAAGTAAGCCTCATAGTTTGATACTTCGTCTGAGTGTGGGATAGAGTTAAATGGCACCCGTTATTGGGCAAAAAACGTAACTAGTGAAAAATGGGAAGGGAAAAGGTGTGGTCTGGTTATAATGTACTAAAAGCAGAATCTGCTTATATACTGTTGGAAGAAGTCAAGGTAAGGGATTCCTGCCCTCTTTGTCCTCTTGCAGCTGCAGGACTGGAAAATTTGAAATAGAGACAGAAATATTCGTATGTCAGTATTTCTAAACCTAGAAATAGCTGCCCAAGAAGGTGACCTACAATGTGACAACCAACTAGACAGAGCCACTAGGAAATCTTCAAGAGGACGAGATGCTAGAGAAGATGCTTCTCCATGGTAAGAGCTATGTCTTGGAGTAAACTGAGAATGAGATAGCCAGGTTGTGGGTCCAGTGGGTGAGAAATGGGCATGGTGCTAAGCTTTACCTCTGAGAAACATTTTCTCGGTGTGTGTGTGTCTGTGAGACACAGATTGGTGAAAGTGATCTCCACCTGCAGGGCAGCATTCCTCTTTTGGAAAGGGCTTGATCAGCTTGGCAGGAACGGGTGCCTGAGCTCTGCTCCCACCTGCATGTGCCAGGAGCTTGTAACTGAATTCAAAGGGCTTTTAAATCCCCAGGGAAAAATAGCATATAAGGATAGTTCTGTTTTAACTTCATACCATACCACAAGATTACCTCACTGATGCAACTGAAATGCTCTGTCTGTTTTCGTATGCACGCATCGTGTTTCAGAGGGCTGTGGCCTTACTGTTGTGTGCAGATGGTGCAGAGGAAAATGTACCTTGTAAGGAACAACTATAGAATAATCAGGTTAAAGAGGCAATTTCTTCCTATCCCCATGAGCTGGTCGTTGGCTTATGCCTTGGACTATGAGGGTTTACGTTCCTTGTTTGCTATTATAAAACTACTATTATTATTATTACTATTGTTATTATTATTATTATTGTCTGTATAATGTTTGTTTAGAAAGTGTCCTTGTGTTTATGTGATTTTTATCTTTGAAATATGCCACACTCCAATTCATATGAATTCCAAAAAGCAACACTTGCTATCATTGCATGTCACTAAATCGTTAAAGTGGTGGAAAAAGCGCAAATAAGCAGACCTGTATAATGATGGGCTTTTAATTTTTTTTTAACGTGCCATTGGTGTTAATTTCTGTGTGCCTGTAATGTTTGTGTTCACTGTAACTGAACAATAGAACTTTGTTTTTGTTCTTTGTGTAAATTAAAAACATCTGTTCTCTTTATACGAAAAGTTGTTTTTTAAAAGAAGCTGGTCTGATCTAACTAAATACCAATGCTGTGTCCACAATGAGTTACTATTAATATTTGGGAAAGGCAACCATCCAAAGCAAGTGTAATGTCAAATCACTGGCGGGAGTGCATATTTATTGCTTGAAGTGACAGATAAAAATGCAAAGGTTACAAAAACAAAATTCTTGCGGATGACTGATGATGCGTATATATGCCCCCAATGCCCCGTCACCACTTTTACAATTGGCAGGGTGTTCTCCACCACCTCCTGCTCCCCAGGATTAATCAACAAGAGACTGGTAGCTTGGCACCCTCCCCGGAGGAGCGACACTGCTCCCACCTTCCCGCCAGCAGACCCTGCATGGAGTGACCTTCGGGGCATGCTGGGAATCTGATCCATCTATTTAATATGTCTGACTTTTCCCCCACCTCGCTCTGGTATTTGACTGCATGGGTTTATTTTCTGCTGAAGGCACGTGATTTTTTTTTCTTCGCAGGTGGAGAACGTGGAGCATCCACTGCGCATTTCTGTAGTACCAGTGATACTGGCATGATGGTGGTCCTCAGAGTTGTCTGTCAAATCCTGGTATGAAAGAGTTGGCAGCCCAAGATGGGAATCTGTCATCTTTCTTGTGAGGAGCACTCCTGCATTCAGCAGAAGTCTTCCTGAAGTAGTTGGAGTTTATTTCAGAGAAAAAAATATGCCATTTGCAATGAGTGCTGGCGGCAGAACTGGGGTCTTCAGCGCTCTCCCTGCCCAGGTGGCTGTGTAGCCTTATCACTAACGTACTTGAGCATCTCAGAGATGGTGAAATTGTCTTCACAGGCAGATGTCTTGGGAAGGAAGTACATGTAATTAACATTTCTTGATGAAGGACCTGATTCAAGAAAGTACCTCTATTGAGTGCAGCAGTTAAGCCTTTCCTTAAATCTCATTTATTTCAGTAAGACTTAAGCACAAGTAAACCCTTTCCAGACTCTGTGTATGCAAAGCCCAGACCTACTTCTTCACTTCCTTCTACCTCCAGTGTCTTGCTAGCCTTTCACTGGCAAGAACCAAGAAAAAAAGCTTGACCGTGTTAAAGAATTAGATATTTTGTTGACGTGCTTATTGCAGTCAGTGCCACAACAGATATTGAGCTATTACCAGCGTAACTTTCTTGCTGGCTCTTAAGATGTTCCATCCTAATGTGTCCTTCCCCTCTCCTGCTCTCCTGCAGAGGAGCCCTGTGCTTCTTTTTGTGTGCCCTTTTCCTTGACTACTCCTGATACCTGTATTGTTCATCTCCATCACTTTCCACAGGATCTCTGCTCTCTCTCTGCTTTGTACTGCAGCATCGCCCCATCCCGCTCCCAACCGGTAGCCGCAGTGATATGTACCGGTACGTACCGGCACGTACCGTACCGGTGGGCAGCTGCCTCCCAGTGAGGGCAACTCTCATCAGTTGGTCGGTGGTATTTCACCTCCGTTTCAGACACCAACGACCGCCTCCAAGATCCAGCTGAGTGCAGAAATTGCTGAGTCACATTTTCACCACAAAAACTCTCACGTGCTTCCCGAGAGTCGCACAGTTATAGGCATGGCTTGGCTGGAGAGGAGCAGACAGCTTTCACCCTGAAGTGCATCCAGGAATGCTGGCAAGAATTCGCTTTTTATTTCCTATCTTGGGTTACCGCAACACGGGTTAGGACTACAAAAGCTTGAAATCCCTGGCAAGCTAACATTGTACATCTGTCTAAGATGATGGCCAGCGTGGACAGCCATGGGCTTCGGCCCATGACCAGTATGAAGCACTTTGTTCCTTGCTGAGCAGCTGTCATTAACAGTGATCTGTGAGGTTTCTTCCCAGTTTCACTCAGTGGTTTGCACGGCTGCTCTCTTCTCTGGTGAGATCTCCATGCTTGATTGTTTGGCTGTGGAGGTGATCTGCTGCTCGGCCTAACCGGATAACTGATCCTGTCATTTCGCTGTCGGGGGGGTGCATGCCATTTCCATCAGCCTGATGAGCTGCAGCCCCCTGCATCCTCTTGGGGAGGTAAAATCTGTAAAATGCTCTCTGGGATGGTTACGAAGGATTAGCAGTGAATGTCTGCAGGGTGACTTGAGAGGAGCTATAACTCACCAGGCTCGGTCTCCCTGTGAGCGGAGGTCTGCTTGGGAAGATGATCTGTGGAGTCACTGCCTCATATTACTGACAGCTTATGTGTTCTTTCTACAGGCAGAAATTAGTGAATTAAATTGGTGTTGCACTAGAGGAATTGGGTCTTTCTCTGTATTTCATGGGACCTGTCAGACTTCCCTTCTTCTCAGTAGGACCTGGCCCTCGTGGTCCACAGCAAGGTACAGTGTCCTCTTTTGTTCCCTTGAGAGTTTGGTTGCTGTCAGAAACAATTTTGATGCCAATTGTCCCCAGTTATCCAGGTTGATCTTATACATGATACTGCTGTCACCTGACATTTTTGGTGTAGGGGTAGGACAACAGCTGCTTTGGCTGGCCGAATTTCAAAAAGTAGCGTTAAAAGCAATAGCTGCCCATGGCTTTGAGGGTCCTTTGCCCCCTCTTTGCTCTCCTGGCAGCGCAGCTATGGTGTGGCTGGGGCCTTTGAGCAGAGCGGCCGTGCCGCAGCAGCAGTGATGCCTCTCAGCTGGCCGGGGCTGCCAACCATGGCGTGGGCTCAGGTCACCTGCGAGCCCCCTGCCCCTGTGCCCTGGGCCACTCACCAGAGCAGCCCCAAGGAGCTGGGTGCGGGAAGGGTCACAGGCAGAACTGGGCTTCATGTGTGCAGCAGGCGAGGGGCAGCTTTGCCGCAGAAATGGCATCTGCGCTGCCCACGGCCCAGCGTGGCTGCAAGAGGCAGCGTGGATGTGGGGTTGCTGGCATCAGACGTTGCTCTCCAGCCCCTTCCCAAATGTGTTTATGCCTCCCTGGACCACCGCAGACAAAATTGCAGGACTTTGCCTTTCACCCGTGCTTTCCCGTCCCGGGTGCACTTGTGCAGTGGGTGCTTTTTTTGCCTGTTCCCATTAGGTGTCTCCCTTATCCTCCTTATGAACGAGCTGGAGCTGTGCATATTCTGGCGGTCATCACCCCTCAGGCACCGGTCTGAGCTGGGGCACCCAGCGGGGCACCGGGGCTCAGGGTCCCCCTTTCCCTCCGGGGCTGAATTTCTGACTCAGGCCACGTTGCTGGATTTTGCTCCAGGATCTTTACACAGGAAATTTCCTCGGAGGGGAGAGGAAGCAGGATCTGCTACCAGCCCTGCTGTTCAAAGTTGTGTTCCCCCCTTTTGTACCCCCCTTTTCTCACCCCCCAGGCCGCTGCAGCATGCTCCTCAGGGCTTTTCGTGGTTGGGGACAAACAGCATCCCTGCCCGAGGAGGCAGATATCTTTACAGGCAGTGGCAAACTGGTGAATATCCGTACAACTTACTTTGCAGCTCCATCAATCCCACCTCGATGGAGTTTCAGGCTGAGCCCAGATTTCCTGGTAGCAGGAAAGCAAGGCAGTAACATGGAAGAAGGGCTTAGAGAAGGACTGTTGCCTTGTCATAGGTACTATTTGCTGTCCCTGTTTAGGACCTAGGACGTTCCCCTGCGTTACAGATGCATGAAGAAAACACGTGCAAAGAGGGATGCCTGACAGCAAGCTATGCACAAAGATACCTGCCCCGCTCCCCAATTCCTAATATGAAATGATGGCAATGATGTACCTGAGCCTTTATGTGGGGAGAAAAAGGCTCTTTTGGCAATGGGATGGCTGGGAGGCTTTTGCCTCTCTTTCTGCAGCTGATTTCTGATCCTACCTCTGCTCTCATCACTATTTGGCTCCTGTGTAGCCCCAGTGACATCCCGTGCAGCTATCTAAAATTATTCCAGTTTTGTGCATCTTGACACTGGACAAAAGTTTCTGCTGATCCAATATTATTTGGTGCTCAAAATACAGCGGGTTGTGAAGGCAATAGCAGTGCAGCACCCTGCGTGCTGCACCATTCATAGAGATCATCCAGTGAGTGCCACGGCTTGCTCCTCGTCTGCAAATCACCTTGCATGGGGATTTTTACGGCATTGAAGGTTTTATAGATAATTGCATTATTTTATTCTTAGTTCACATGCAACACTGAAGTGGCACCACTGGCACTCCTGCGGCATAGAAATTTAGGTCATCTTGTCACCATTTTGTAAAGAGGAGGACTTAAGCTCGAGACTAAGACACTGTCCTAAGATTTAGGTGCTGGAGTGGAACACCTCTACAGAAGTCTTTCTTAAAATTTTATTTTTATTTTTATTTATTTATTAATACTGGACGTGGGCTCCTGTTGTTGGCAGTGCTGTTAGTTCAGCTGTCACAAAAGCAGAGTTTTGCCTCAGATGCAGCTGCATCTATAATCTTTGGGATAGGTTGACTTATTTAAACAACATGTAGCATCCAGTCTCTGTGGCTTTGGGGACTGACCGGAGGTCACATATAGCAGAGACTGGGAAACAGCCCAGCTCACCTGCTTCTGATCTCTGGGCTCAAATTTTTGCAACTGCTTCCTCCACCATAGAGCAACATTAATGACCACAGACAAGAGAGCTAATATAGCTGTAGCCAAGCCTGGCAGATGAGGAATACAAGGTGGCTGAAAAGGTGGCTGGGCTACTGGGCTTGGAGGCAAGTGGTTAATGAGCTGAAGTCTGGCTGGTGGTCAGTGCTGAGCGGTGTTCCTCAACTGCCAGTACTGGGATGGACAGTGTTCAACATCTTCACCCGTGCCCCAGGCGATGGGATGGCAGGCATCTCAGTGGATGATGCCAAGCTGATGGAAGCATTGAGTGCGCTGGAGATTTGACTGGTGTTCAGAGAGACATGACAAGCTGAAGAAGTGGGTCTATGGTAACCTCAGAAAGCTCAACAAAAAAGAATGTAGGGTCCTGCATCTGGGATGGAGTAACGCCATGCAGCAGTACTGACTGGGCACAGACTGCTAGGAAACAGCTTTGCAGAAAAGGACTTGGGGTCCTGGTGGACACCAAATGGGGCAGAAGTCCACAGTGTGCCCCTGTGGCAATGAGGCTACTGCTCACTAGGCTGTATTAGCCAAAGCGTAGCCAGCAGGTTGAGGGAAATGATCATTCCTTTCTGTTTGTTGCTTGCTGGAGTACTCTGTCCAGTTTTGGACCTTTGGTACAAGAATAGCACAGACTCAAATGAGTTCAACCAAGGCCACCAAACTGGTTGGGCGCTGGAGCACATGATGAGGCAGGAGGAGAGGCTGAGAGATCTGTGTTTGCTCAGCCTGAGGAACAGGGGAGGGGGGGATATCTCACTGGTGTCTCCGGCTGCCTAAAGGAGGGTTGCAGAGAAGGTAAAACTGGACTCTTCTCAGATGTTCATAGCAAAAGGACAGGAGACAATAGTCACATTCTGCAGCAAGGGAAATCCTGACTGAGTATAAGGAAAAAAAATTCACAATCAGTGGTTAACCACTGGCATAATTGCCGAGAGAGGCTGTGCAATCTCCATCCCTGAAGATTTTCAAAACATGACTGAACAAAGCCCTGAGCAACCTGATCCAAATTTGAAGCTCTGAGCACAAGTTTTGACCAGATGACTTCCAGAGGTCTCTTCCAACCTAATTTATTCCATGACTCTACAATAGCTGGACACCTTCAGTATAATTCC
>NW_009610812.1:33288-73744 GCF_000690535.1 Cariama cristata
TGTATTCCCCAGAGAACTGAACTGAATTCTTTATCAGTATTGTTTTCACAGGCACACCTTTCATAACCACCACATATATCACAAAAGAGGGGAAAAAAAAAAAAGTCCAACACTAAAAGGAAAAATTGAAGCAAAATAATGTGCAAGAGCTACACAAAACCTCCACTGTCTCAAAGCTGCTGGTTGCTGCTAGTGTTGGCATGAGAGGAAGCATAAAGTGGATTAAGTGCAAGGACAAATAATCTGAGGCATTCTGCTAGCAGAGTCTCCTGTCATCCTCCTGCTTCCCAACATGACGGTGATCCAAGCTGTGCAGTCTTGGATGAGGCTCCAAGCACTGAATCACTTTGACTCCCCTCCCTCCCCTGCAATGATCACACACAGAAAACAGACATGACTGAGAGAGATTCAGGCCGGTTTATAAAAGGAAAGTCACTTTTCAATACAACTCTCCATGAAAAAGGATTGTTTGGTTTTGTCACTTAACAAACACCTTGATGGCCTGATGAGAACCATACTTGTGAAGCTGAGTTTCCTTCTTCATGCTTGAGGAAGGTGGGTTTAGGAAACTGTAGTTGCTGCAAAAAGGTGATGGTAACCTTGAGATGGGATCTGTCCTTTGATCACCTTCCTCCCCCATGGCCCCTAGTACCAAGATGCTGCAAACAAGTGACAAACATATCTTCCCTGCTGCCAGAAAAATGCATTGATGAGGTAATTTCTATATGGCATGAAACCTTTTGTATTAGAAGAATATTAAGGCTGCAGAGTGAAACTCTCTCAATGATGTAATATCAACTCTATTCTCTCATTACTATGAAGGAGAATATGCCTAAACGGCATTGGCTCCTGTGTACATGGGAAATGGACTCTGGGCTAAATCAGTCTGGTAACACAGCAAATGATTAGTGAATGGGTGCTTGGGTGAAGAGTCTCTGGGCACATCTATATTGGTATTTTAAACTGTGCCAAGGCACAGGCACAGGTCACTTGCACACTTCTCCATGGGCAAATTTGTGCACTTCACATTTCCCAGGTACAGTCTGAGAGTTAGCACAGACAGGTAGGAGATCTGCAGTGAGAGCTAAGAGTGTTTAATGGTGTGGATACAACAAGAGAAAGCTTAAGTTTACTAGTGTAAATGTACTTCTGTGCTTGGCTCCTAGCTCTGCTTGTCCCTGCACGTTAGACCTCATCCTCAGCCTTGATCACGTCTTCCTTGACCTCTGCCTGCT
The DNA here is from genome assembly GCF_000690535.1 of Cariama cristata. NCBI lineage: Eukaryota > Metazoa > Chordata > Aves > Cariamiformes > Cariamidae > Cariama > Cariama cristata. Next base: position 34,524 of record NW_009610812.1, read on the forward strand.
CACAGGCTTGTTTCAGCCCTGCCTGCTCCCATCCCACAGTCTGCCCCTGCCCAATGCATTTTGCATTGATCCCACTTTCCCTCTGATCCCTGGCTTTGCCCCGTCCTGTCTCTTGGATGTGGTTCAGCTCATCTCCTTGACTTACAGGCTTTTCCTCTATTTTTCAGTCATGCTCTAGCTTCTCCTCTTAACACACTCATTACTCCTGTGGTGTCTGACCTTATCTTGCCTTCAATTTTACCACTGATTCCAGACTGACTGAACTAGTAGGCAGATCCATGTTGTTACAGCAAAGCTGTTTTCCTCAGGCTGCAAATCAGAGAAACACTTCAGTATATCCTTAAGTCTCTCCCCCTCAGTGTGCTTAAGCCTGACCTGTTGCTCTGAGCAAGGAGGAGGCCTGCTGCTGAGCGAGGCGGGATTGCCTAGTGAGTTAATTTAGGCTCCTGAGCAACGTGGAACAGTTCAGAGCCTGGGCAGGACTGATGTTAAATCGCAGATGAAAACAGCAATCTGTCAGCAGTGTTTATCCTGTTGTTGTTGTGGCCCAGACAGTTGTGCTGCTGAAAGTCCACAAGTGACGGATATGAATAAAAGAAAACAATAAATAGAGGTCAAGGGGAATATTCAGTATACTGTAATCCAAGTAGTAAAACACAGGAAAAAAGCGGGCAGGCTTTACTAGGATGAACCTAGTCTATGCTCGGGGATAACCCACCCTAGAAATTGGTGATGTGGCACAACCTGGGGAAAATGGGCTTGGAAGCAGCCATGCCTAAAGCTGGAATTAACACTAGCCCAGTCAAGGTTACCCTTACTTGCACTTAGTATCATGCTGAATCCAAGATCTGCATCAAAACTGTTTCAGCTGTGTTGGCCAGACTTTGAGACCTTGATATTCATTGTTTCCTTCTTTGCAACTCTGGAGTTGGCCTTTTGTTGTTTGAGGTTGTTTTTCTATGCTCTTGAGTGATTTGCCCTCCCCCCGGCCCCCAAACTAGCATAAAACAAAAATTCAGACCAATTTTTTGAGGAGTTTGAGAATATTCTCTCTGCTGGAGTGAGCTCACGTGAAGCTGCAGCAGCTCAGTTCCCTTGGCAAGGGAGAAATCACTATAGTTACTGGCCATGGTCTCCCCTATCTCTGGGATTTGGGCAGCTTCAGGCAATGACAGGTAGTGAGCAACTCCATGGTTAGCAAGAACAGTTTTAAGCAGTAATTACAACCATTTCTTACTTCTCTCACCTAAAGGAACTGAACTGTTACTACCTCCTGCCTGGCTCCCTTCAAAGCCTTTGCCCTTTGCTTGGGCATCACCATTTTGAAATTGCGCTCATTGCACATATGGCAAATAATCCCACTTTAATAAGCCAAGCCCATTGACTCTGGAAGGACTGCTCATGTGCTTCAACTTACGTGTGTTTACATGTGGTGCTTGACCGGGCTTTACCTTGGGTTACCACCATGGAGATTGATGGGAAATCTGTTCAGAGGGTAGAAAAAGTAATGAAGCATATGTCTAGCAGGATTTCATTCCAGGCTTAAATTATATAAACACTCTTATAATAAGCATCTTTGGCAAAATCCATGACCCAGCTGTGCCACTTTCCTTGCAGTGTTTCTATTCCTGGATCCATTCTGCCAAGCTGTAGGAAATGTCTTGAAGCGCCTAAGTAAGCACCTCCTCAGGTCACGCTCCCACAGCAGTCAATAGAGAGAGGTCAGCTCCTCTAAACATCGCATCTGATCTTAGCTCAGCTCTGCTCTGGAAGTGGAGATTGAGCCTATCTTTCTTCTGGGACCACACTGAGAGTTTCCAGTGACTGGACTATGAAACCAGCTTCGGTTAAGTCCCTAAAGCTGGGGGCAGAGGGGGATACCCTCTGATCTTCATGTCTAAGAACCACCTATAAAGTTATCACTAAATCCCTTGCACCCAAAACTCCCCCGACCTTGAGCTGGTTGTTCAAGGTTGCTGAACTGGTCCTGCTCCTGCTGCAGCTCCTTGCGTGGGTCCTGAATCAGAGCCACGGGCTTGAGTGGGGCTGCGGGTGGCTGCAGCCGTCTGTCCTCTGTGCCCAGAGCTGTGAGATCAGAGTCTGAGCATCCACATTCTCCACGCGCATGGTTTTGCACTACACGTACAAACCAGGTTATTTTCAGTGAAGAATCATGTATCACGCAGCAAGTTAAAAAGGCAAAAATTTTGCCCTTCAGGAATTAATTTCTAGCTATGGACAATAACAGATAACATGTATCCACAACAAAAAAGTAGAAAATAACCTCAAGAGTTAAATCTGATGAATACGAAATACTGCATGAACTGTAACTCAAGATATACACTACATTTGTTGAAATCTCTCTCACGCAGCATTTTAAAAGACTTACATTTTTAAAAGTAATCTTTTCCCAGCTATTCTGTATTAATAACTATTTACATAATAAGTTGTTGTAAAAGATATATACATAACATACTTCTTTGAAGATATGCACTGGATAACTTGGAATAAGTCCTACCTCATTTAATACAGATTTTCTGAGACGTGTAGAAAAATAAGAGTCCTGAAAAACCTGGAAAGAATTCAAATCTGATGAAAAACAAAAATATAACATATGATTAAATTTTCCAACCAGCTTTAATAAATACACTGATATTTAAACCAGAGCAAAACAGAATAGTGAGGTATGTCAACATTTTTCAAGGCTTTTAATAATTTTTCAGAACATGAATACTGAAAATTTATATCCAATTATCATTGTTTCTTTTTCTTCTAAAAATGGCTGTAAAGTAATTGAAAAGGTAAAATAGTATTGGAACATGTTGTTAAAAGGTACTAGAATACCTAAATCCTCTTAACTACAGACAAAATAAAATGGAGATCACTATAATGATCAAATGATTTTAAAACTAAACTAAACACAGCAAGAAAAACATTTTTTATAGCAGGGAAGTGAAAAGCTAAAAATAACAAGATTTTCTATATGAGATAGAGGTTCATTAATAAGATCAATAATACTTTTGCCTTTTAAGTCCATACCATATGCAAAGTGTTCTAAAATCCCCATTTTTTAAAATCCTGATTTTTCAGGCATTTCAACATTTGAACATATTTTCTGCATGTAGAATTCAGTCCTTCATTCAGTGAATGCAAGATACCATACCTGAGGTTCTGGAAATTTTTCATTATCTATTTCAGAGCACTCTTTCTAGACTGTCACTCATACATTTTAAATTTAAACAGAGTTGAGATAGGGAAATTAAAGCAAAACAGAAAGAAACTGAAACATGAGTCTGTTCAGCTGCGGCACAGCCTGTCTGTTAAAGGAGATCTGAACACTAATCTCATTGTTGATTTACATCAGATTCCTTTAACTTTTGTCTGAGTCTTTACTGAAGCTGTTCAAATCAGTTTGTAAATGTAGATTGAAGGAGCAATTTATACCATTATCTTGACAGGCAGCTCAATCAGGATAATTCATTGAAAATATCTATTTAAAACTCATCATAGAGGCAGAGCATTTAATGCTTTCCTTTTTCAAATAAGTAAGGATGATTTACTAAGGAAATGGGAAATTGAAACACTTTTTTTTTTTTTTTAATTTTATTTTCTAGAAAACAGATGTACTTAAGGTCTTACTAGCTTTCTTTGCATTGATGTGATAATGCATGATGCTTTCCAGGTCATGAATGAGTCTTTTTAAGGAATCTATAAAAATTACTTGCAAATTGTAAAGTTCAAATTTTTAATAAATAAATGTTTACCAGGTTATAGTGAGAGAAACAGTGTCCAGAATAACAGAGATTTATTATGACTTTAAAACATAGGTCCCAATTCAGCAAATCAATTTAACATGTAGTGAGTAGATGAACAATTCCCTTAAACTGAATGTATAATGAACTCCATCACTGCCATGAAATTCAGACATCTAAACTAGGAATCTTTCCAGTGACTGATAAGTAAGGCACTCACTTTCAGAGATCTGCTTTCCCACATGCTTCAAATTTAGGTCCTGGATATGAGCACAGGTTATCTGAACTGGGTCTTACCTATTAACTTCAGGGATAGATTTTTCCCGATGATTTTACTGCTCAGGAGGCCTTATTTGCAATTGTCAGTCAGGTGGATCTTCTCATCACCTTGTAACATCAAGAAGGGCTAGCAGGCTTGCAACCTCTGATAGCATGGCAGGATCCCTAAACTTTGTGCAAACTGGACCTTTTGCAGGGATGCAGCTTTTGCCAGACTTTCAATGCTGCTCTCTAGTCAAAATCTGAGGGGCTGGCAGTGAGATGCAGGAAGGATTTTTAAGAAAGATGCTATTGAAGAGCAGAAAGCTGCTAAAAGGGACTTCTGTATATTGGTATGAAAGGAAAACTCTGATTGTTTAGAAAATCTTGACTGAATAAGAGGACTTAATTCTTCTTTATAGAAAGTGCCCAAATGTTTTGCAGACAAGAGTCCTATGAAGGAGTTAATGTGGTGTTATTTCTCTAACAAAACTAAGGGACAGAATAATTCTTTTCCTAGTATCCCAGAGGCAGCCAGGGGTAGAAAGACTCCTGGTCTCTGGTTCTGTACGGCTATCACTGAGACATGTTCTCATTGCTTCTTCTTTTCTTGTGGAGTTATTAACATATTTATATCTCGTAATAAATAGATGCCTATGATATTTTTAAATGTACCAGTGAAGAAAATGGGAGCAGAACTTGTTAGTTTGAAACTGCCATTTCAGTAAAACATCTTAATCTTTTTGGTTTGCCTGTGAAAATAGTGGAAAAGTTAATGAAAAAAGTGAAGGCACAACAAAAATAATAAAGTTTTTTGTATTTATGAGAGTGGACTTTTTCGTAAATGCATAGACACCTGGACAGATGGAAGAAGCAGAGGGTTTTGGGGGGCAAGAGGCTCTTCTTGTGTCCAGTGGGTCACTGGGCTCCAGCAGGTTTGCCTCAGGGTGCCCAAAATGCCTTTACTCTAGAAGCTTAACCTCTTTTTGGAGGAAGTTTTAAGCAGATAAGGGCTGTTTAAACCTTTTCAATTTAAAGGACTGCTATTCAGCACAGGATGAAAATGATGAGTTTTCCAAACAGTGAGATACAATGACAGAAATTGCACAGCAGCACTGGAGAATAAATACACGCGTTTCAGGCTGATAAGCATCGGGGTACAAACTGAGTATGAATATAATTTATATTTGTTTTTCTTTGGCTATTATGAACTTTGATGATTTTCATCCTAATTTAATAGCACAATAAATCATTTTTATGAACGTCATGCTCTTTAATTGCTTCCTTGTTAAAATATGAGCTAATTGTCCTAGGTCTTGGAATAAAACTTGAGAGAAAATAAAATACTATTCTGAATAACCCGAGTCTCTTAAGTTCAACAAAGTTGCGGCAAAGTGCAAATGTCAGAACAACCTGCTGTCGTGTTCCTTGCTGGAAATGATAATACCGAAAAGCACTGCTGTGTGTTAGTCGTTGCTGTTGGGTAAAGTGCTGTGGCTGAAGAAATTCTAGTGCTAAGACTTAGCTTCTAACCACCTCTGCCTTTTCTGACTGCAGCAATGACTAACACCAAAAGCCCGCTTACCTAGGCAGACCTGTACACCCGCGTTGAACATGGTAGTGCTAGCCTCTCACAAACATAGCACTTTCTGTAGAGAAGAAGCTTTGTTGCTCGAAAACTCGTATGCCTGCTCCTTGGGAATGACACCAAAGAATACCTTACAAATGAAGTATGCTTCCCATTAGGGATTACAGCATCATTTGATCAAAGTCCACTGGAAATAGCTCTTGGCAGCACAGACATTCTCTGTAACTCTTCACTCGCTTGAGTCTGATTGGCAAAGTTGGGAAAAGCAAAGCTGACTTGAGAGTTGGAGGACAGAAGGATACAACAGGGGTTTTATTGTTGTTTTTGTTGTCTTTCTCCTTGTAAGGAATGGCTGTGTGAAATTGGTTTTTTGAATGCAAAGAAAACATTGGCAATGGGCTTACTCTTCCGTGGAGTTGATCGTGCCCTACATGCTGGCTCAACTTGTAAAAAGTAATGCAATACAGGCATCGTTGAAAATTAAACAATTTTTTGGCAACTCTGGTGAAATATATTGTCGTCGGCTGTAGAGCACCGACACACTTGATATAGAGTTAAAGAATGTTTGGAAGACTTCAAGCTCTCTCTGGTTTGAGTTTAATGAAATCTGGGCAATCAAAATGTCTACCTGGCAGCTCACAAGAGACTCTTCATGTTCATTATTTTGTAGTTAAACTATCTATCTGCCCTGATGTGTAAGACTACAAATTTGTATACATTTTTATATAGTCTATGTCCATTGTAAATTACCCATAAATTAGATACAGACATTTAGGCACCTCGGAGGGGTTTTTCAATCTCTATTTTGGTATTAGGGATAGATGTTGCTGAGTTTTGTACATTGATTCCTCTCTTGAAAAGATCAGTACTTGCAGCTGGGAGAGAAATACATCACTCCACTGCCTCTTCTTCCCATTCTATGTGCTATAAATCATAACATTTAAAAAGTTGAAATACTAGTGCAGTACCATTATTTACGGCTTTTGTTTGAAGACTGCAGAGCATCTGACAAACGTAAATTGATACTGACAAAACCTCAATGAGTTATTATGCAGCTAAACATGTCCTCCACAGAGATGGCAAAACATAAGTGGTATGATTTATAAAAACCTCCATACCCTGTAGTACTCCCTCTCCAAATACATTGTAAGCATAGTCCTAGTTAAATAGATTTCCATGAGTTTTCATGTTGCACATAAATCTAAAATGCTTTTAAGACCAAGGGCAGAGATAGATGAAGAAAAGAGTAGATCCTTCTTTTCTGCCATATTGTGCCTGCACTTCAGTGTTTGCTCTTCAATCCAAGAAAAATAAGGACCAGTTCACTGACTTCATTGGACTTTGTCTTGATCCCAGGTGATGGTACCTAGCTAGTTTGAACACAGAGATGCGTATGCATTCGATTTTCCCCATCAATGGAGAAGATGAAGTTCTGCTCCCACCTTACTCCCCTTACTTGAAAATCGTCCCATTGTTAGCATATGGGCCTTTCCATTAAAAAAAAAAAAAAAAAAGCTGTAAAAATATGGCTTCTAGAGAATGTGGCATCATAGAGAATGGAAGATAAGAATGCTTTCCTGCTTAAGCAGGTCCTAGAAGAATTTCTCTAAGAAGTCTTCAGACGTCTCTCACCCCTTTTCTCTCAAGACACACATGTTCCAGTTCATTTTACTTTTATTTCCTTTTTGTGAGTGTAATGTGCAGATTATGCAGCTGTCTTTTTGGTTATTAAATGAGTTTTTATGGTTTTACTGTATCTCATGTCTGTGTATATAATGGTCCCAACATGTTTATGACAAGTTATGTCATTGGTTCCCTTGTTAGGGAAACTAACAAAGCTTCTCCATTAGCTTAAGAGGCCTGGGAATTTTGTGCATCCTGTTCTCGTTGCTGTATGTCAGTGCTGGGCAGATTGCCATTATACCTCTGTGCATAATTCACTGGTTAAGAACATGCGACTATGTCTCCCTCTAATGTGTGGCTCCAACAACAACCTGCTCATTCCCCAAAGCCAATGAAGGCAGTCTTGCCAATTCTTGTGATTTTATTGTGAGTCCCTTGACATTTGGTGTGTGCCTTAAAAAAACACAGCTCCTGGAGTTAAGATGAATGCATAAGAACCTCAGCTTTCATTTGAAAAATAACATAAAACAACATACTCTGAGCCTTCCTGTTGTGAAGGTGTTTGGAAGTGGACCTCAGTGTTAGTTAAAACCCTAGACAGTAAATGCAATCAACCCCAAATGTGTTTTTAAAATCGTATCTGGTGGTGTGATTTTTATTTAAAGACAAGTTCATGAGTATGGGAACCTGTCTGCAACTTTTGGATGGCTCAAGCTGGCAATGTAAGAGATGCTGTTCCTGTTCAAGTGCTGGGCTTTTGTACTTCTGATGTTAAAATTCCCGTGCTTGATTCCCAATGACAAATATAGTGCTGATCTGTGCACTGCTCAGGATTTGTCTCATCTACAGCCGGCAGCCTCGGGTCAGCCTGTGGAACTGGAATCCAGGTATGTTGCACTTAGGGACAACCCTTCTTTAGTTCGTTTACTTGTAAGACAGGTCAAACCTGTGCAGGTGCTGAGCAAATTCCTCCCTGGTTACATCTGCGTGATTCAGAGAGACCTCATCTCCTTTGGTTTCAGCTCCAGAAGCCACACAGCCATGTTAACACAGCAATGCTCTCCGGTTAATATATCCTGCTTTTCAGCATGGTAGTTCGTTTGGGCACTCTGCTACACTAATACAGCTGTACAACTTCCAGACGGGAGCTGGGTTGCATCTGGCCGGTTTGGAATGTGGGGTAGAGCGTGCTGATCTGTCTACACCACAGTAAATAGACTTACCTTAGCAGTGCTCGGGGAATGGCTTCTTCATAGTAAACTGCCAAAAAGAGGCCCTTTGTGACTGAAGCTGAAGGCTGTGCTATCTAGCACACTGTGCCCGCAAATGTTTGACAGCTCCCGTGCTCATACATGTGCAAAATGGAGCATCCAAGGCTGGATTTGTAAGCTACGTGTTGGGCTTTTAAATATCTGCCCATGCACATGTCTATAAGCACCCTTTTACCTGGACTGTACTTCATGAAGATCACAGTCCTTTCATGAGAAATTGGCACTTGTAGCAACTTCAGCACTGGCTTGATGATGCTTACTGCTTGAGTCCTTGATATTCTTCATCTTGCTGCCTTTTTCCATCCTTGTCCTCCTTGGGTTGAGCCAACACCTGTGGTCCCATATGGGCAAATTTGGCAGGTCCAGGGGATGGATAACAAGCTCTGGAATATATTTTTCCAACTGTGTCATCTGGCTTATAGGAGAACTCTGGCTTAGCTGTACTGCCAGAACTGGAATGACTCTGGAGCCGTCTCCTAGTCAAATGGTTGTAGAGCTGGCTAGCTTGCTTTGTTTTCCTGGACAGTGCATTGTCTTTTTTTTTTTTTTTTTTAAATATATGTTTTTTTAAATTCCCTTTTCACTGTGAGAAATGTGGTCCATATGAAACATCTGACATTAAAGCCTTGTTTTAAATTCCTTCTGCAGTCTGTGTGCTAGGTCTATTAAGATAAAGGGAAGCCTTTTTCCAGTGTCTGTATATGTTCTCATTGTAGCTGGGAAAGGAATTCTAGGAACTACCTGTGTCTCTGCTTGCGAACATCCAAATCTGAGCTCTAAGAATGAGAGTAGATTTCCTTGCTTGCAAAACCACAGCTGTGGTTAATGACTATAATGGAGATGAAGCAGCATATTTTCTTGCGAACATTAATAACTCCTGTGCACATTGTCCACACTTTGCAACCACATTTTCAAACCACTGCATGTTTTTCACAGGACAGCTGCTTGAGGGAAGCCTCTCTTGCTACCAAATGCTGGCACTTTGTTGTAAAGGCCTGCACTTGATTTAAAGAGGAGAAGTACAACAGGACTGGTGGCCCGGCACTAGAAAAATCAACAACCAAATAAATCAGCTAGCTGTTATTGATCTCCATTTCCCCAAAAATGGTATCAGACTTCAGCATTCCTTGGGTTGAAGGGAATGAGAAGTTCATTTTTGAGTACTTGCCATAGTGCATATGTCAGTATTTGCCACTGACTTTCCCTCATCGCAGCCATCTGCAACCCTCCTGAACAAAATCATGTGCAGCATTGTGTTTAATGTTCCTGAAAGAAAAGGGAACATGTAATAATTATTTTAAAATAAACACCAAAGGGACAAGTACTGTGTTCTTTGGCTTAATTCATACATGGATGAAATCATTTTTCTAAGCAGGCCTGCCAATGCCTTGTTTCAAAGTCTGAGCCTTGGAGGAGGCCTGCAATCACTGAATGAAGTGTTGGCCATCCCTCCCTCCTCCCACCGTGCTCCCGGCTCCGCCGCAGCCCAGCAAGCTACAAACCACAGCCACCGCAGCACAATGGCCATGTCTAGCAGGCATGAAATATCTGCTCAGGGTAAAAATATAGCATGGGCAGTAAACATGAGAGAGTGCTTGGGTGCTTTGCAGCAACCCATTCAGCTGCCGTCGCACTGCCTGCAGACTTTGCCCTCGTCTCAATGTGGAGCAAACATATGTGCTAACCGCCGCTCTGGTGTGTGGCCTCCCATGCCTGGGGGATACTCCATCGTTGGCTCAACGGCTCCAAGAACTTGTGGGGATCAACCTTTCCCCCTGGGGTAGCCTAGGGATGTGTGGATCCTCCTGTGGGTCCCGTGCCAGACGGCTGGGCAAGGCGCTGCCCACCCTGCCTGGCACAGGAACTGCTGCCGGCTGCACCGTCGGGGGGGCTCAGCTGCAGCAAGGTGTGTGTTTCAGCTCCTGGCATGGGCAGCATTAGCCAGCTCTGTAGGTATAAGATTTGTTGTGTCCGTATTAGATATGTGTGGCTGTTCGCTCTTTCTCTCTTCCTTTCTTCCCTCCCGATCCGTCTGTTTTTTGCAATGTCTTCTGTGCACCCAAAGACACATCCCCAAAGGCACCCAAACAGCACAGTGGCAGTGGCACAGAGAAGGGGTCCAAGTTCGGCATGTACCATAGACCGTCCTGAAAGTCACACTGGTCTGCCTGGCTCTTAGCCCACATGAGAAGGGGCCACTAGGCTGAATATATGAAGATGTTGGGATCCCTGTGGGTTATTCATGGCTATCCGAGGTCTGGTGCAATGAAGTCCAGAATAATGTCTAGCTCACATGTATTTCAAATGTATTTTTTCTTTTTTTAAAGCTGATGGGCACAGGAAGAGTTGGCATTTGTGAGAGTGATTGTGTGCAGTCACAGGAGTCCGGTTGTGATGACCTCTGCAGTGTCCTGGCCAGGTCGGCGTTCCTGTGCTACCAACGTGCAGGGACAGAGGACCAGGGACTTGGCAAGGGTGTTTACCACCTCTTGGCAACCACTCTCCAGTTTAATTTTTAATTACCTCCGAGGCCAATCTCAAGATACTACCGATACCCTCAGAGGGAGTTGCGTCAGGCTGTATTCAGAAATCACAGTGAAAACTCAAACTTTGCTTTGGCATTTGTTCTGAGGAACATTTTTAAACTTTAGTATAATTGAGATGAGACCCTGTAACTGACTTGTGGGGTTTTTTTTTAATTTCCAAATCATTATTTGATTTCTCTGAAATGGTGACCATCTTGCCAAACAGAACATGGTGCATACACTGTTTATTTATTGTTTATAGGAAAATCTGCAAAACCTTCTCCCATGCAGGGGACCTGTGTAGGACTCCATAATTCCCACTTAGCAATAATTGAAAGAAGTGGGTTTCATCTTGTCTGTCTGCACAAGGCTGACTTTCTCCTGTTAGCATCATTGCTTTAGTGCTGAACCAGAATAATTCATGCCAACGAATGCTGCGCCAGCATGAGGAACGTTTACAGACAAACCATCCTGCACTAGTAGACAGCACAGAGTTAGAATGTAAATGCTTCAAAGACTTGCAGACATCTCAGTGCGAAGATACTAATCCAATGAGCAACATCCTGAACAGATGTCTGCTCTGTAATTGTTTGCGTGCATGTTAACACTAGCAGGTGATGATCTGACCACCGGGCTGAGGGTGCATGCATGTGTGTGGGTGTGCGGGGGGGGGGGGGGAGGGGGGGGGGGGGGGGGGGGGGGGGGGTGTGAAAGAGGATGATTTTCTTGATGCTGACATTTTGATGTACAGTAGCATCTGATGAAATGTATCGTTTCCCCTAAAGAGGGACCTGATCAATCACAATAGGTTGAGCTCTGTCTACCTAGTCTTAGCCATGTTAGTCGGTGGCTAGGGAGGAAATTGTTACTCCCTAGCCTGAGTGAAATGAGTCATGAAAGAAGCCAATATGTTGGCTAGAGATCCTGTGTGAGTCTGATACAATGTTCACTATGTCTTGGAAGAGCTATTTTAAGAAGAATTTGGCCAGAATCCTTGACTTTTGATTATTCTTTTTTCCTTCTCCTTGCATTTTACTGTTTCCCTGTAGCATGTTCTAAATGTTGTGTCTTGATTTATATCTGTAAATAAATCTCCTTATTTATGAAGATGTAATGTCCCTGGGGTCCAGGAGGCCCCAGCCATTCCCTGTAACTGAAAGAGACGTTACCTAAGTGGACCATGAATCAGAAGTGGGGCAGACAGGGAGAACTATTTTTACCAACCCACTTGACTTGCAAGGAGGTCTGCCCAAAAGGCAAGTGGGGGCAGCTGGTGGGGGGACTGGGAAGGTGCTAGGAATTATACCTTTGGGTGTCATTTCTGAGCGTTACAAGGTGCTTGGGCTGTGATGAATTATGGAAGAGGGGAAGGAAGCAGGAGAGACGGTGGGAAAGCTTTTTGTGTGCTATCTAAGCAATAGCCAAGGCATTCTTGACAGAGGAAGAAAGGTAGAAACTGGTGACGGTTGCTAAAATGAGTAAGTTACTTTTTGTTGCTTGCTTGCCAGCAGCAACCTGATAGAAAATGTGAAGCAGCTTAAATTAGGTTGGTCATGGTGGAATTATGATGCAGCTTTTCTTGCAGCTTCATAGGCTTCACTTCCATTCCTCCACTGCCCCTTTGATGCCATGAAATAAAGCCTAGTGTTACTAGTGCCATTTCTGGCTAATGGCCACAGAGAGATTACCTTTTCAATCCATATGTCTGGGCAGGAACCTTATAGAAGGTTTCTGCTTCTCTTGGGAGAAGTCCTTCCATTGTTTTCTAGGTAGGTTCTGGTTGGAGAGGTGTGGTGTGATCCGCCTCAACGCCAGGTTGTGAGGAGTGCAAGTATCTGTCACCTGAACTTTCTCTGTATTTATGGCCTTTTTTGGTAGGGTAGAAACCTTGTCCTAATATGAGTATAATTTCCATTGCCTTCACTGAGAGATTTCACAGACTAGGGATCAAAAGTCTTTTCATGCCTTTTTTATTTATTTTTTTTTAAATTGGGCTTTATTTTTCAGGAATTTGTTTTATTCATTTACCTTGGTAATAATACTCTGCTAGCTCTTCTCAGTGAACTGAAGATGAAGAATGGCTTTGTGTACTTCTACAAATAGTTTTGAGAGCCTGTTGTTGGTAGTGTCCTGAACTATGGTTAGAAAAGTAACTAACTGTCTTGGAAATGCCGTCTTCTCACTCAAAATATCTGCTCTGGGTTGGTTTTGAGTCTAAGGTATTACAGTCAGTGATCAGTAAAGATAATGTGTTCATTTTAGTCAACTAACAAATGTTCCACTAGCATGTTCTGTTTGAAAACATTTTCATTGACTTTTTCTTTAAAAGGCTCTAATTTCTCATGGGAAGGTTGGGTCTTTTGCATGAAAAATGCAAAGATTTGAGTAAACTCAGGCGATACTGCAGGTGAAAAACATCATTAGGAATTGCCATTTCAGGCCGCCTTCATGTCCTCACTTTCTCATATGGGCCTGATCCCCATCTGTGTGTGCTACTGTCGTCACAGGATTCCCACCTCACATTGCTTCCCTTTGCTGTGTGAGGACATCCTGGTGTGTCGGGAGATGCAATTCAACCAACTATTGTCATGAGACAAACAGCATAACATTTCACAATTAAAATATTTGTTTATCAGTTTTTTTCCCCCAAAAGGCAACACTTTTGCCAAAATGGGGAAAAAGACTGGCGTAGGTGGGAGGCTGACTGAATTCCTCGACATGTCACTTCAACACAGTTATCAGCTTAGTAATGATGACAATGTCTTATTACTAGTAGTGAGGTAAGTGGCAGAAAGCAGCCAATACGGTTATCAACTCCCTTGAGGAGTTTGGAGAGTGACAAAGAAGAAAAATCATCTTTCGTCTTGCACATAGACCAAATGTGATATGTAGTCACAGAAAAAAAGAACACACAACAAACCAGTCTTTGTCAGCTGCCTAATTATAGCTACAGCCAGCTAAATAGCCAGCTCATTACATCTGCTGTGCACAGAAATTATTGTTAGGGTTCAGAGGAGCTGCGATAGCAAGGGTCTGGATGGAAGTCATGCAGAGGAAAAATGATTTGAGGAGAGGAATCATTCTGTGGTCCCCTGTCTTTGGGGACTGAGGAACTGAAACATTAATATTAGTAGGACCTGTCTGGTTTTTTAGCAATTCATTTTGTGAGTCACCCGGGGATGCTAAGGACAATTACTCAGCCACTCTCCGCAATACTTTTGAAGTGCTTTCCCGCTGAAAACTTTCCTTCCCACTTTTTTATGATTGTGTTGTCCTTTGCTTTGACCTCTTTTATGTTCTTTTGTTCACTGGTAGGAGATGGGGTTGCCACTCTTGTCAAAACACATGAATAAATAAATAAACCTTCTAGATGTTTAATACAAAAGAATGCTGGTTGCATGTAGGCAACTGTAGTCAGAGTAACAGCAGGCAAACGCATGATAAAACTGTCTGAAATGGCTGGGAGGTGTCCAGGTGGCAATATTAGTAGGAGGACTCAGAGAGTCTTTGAAAACACTTTGAAATTCAAGGTACAGAACATTTTGATAGCTATTTTTGAAATGTATGAACAGTACATTTCCTTTTCCTTCTTTCCACTTGCCCGTTCTCTCCTAGGATTTGCCAGTGGAGAAAATCCCTTCTTGAACTCTTGCTATAATCATCTGTCTTCTGTTTCACTTCTGATCATGTGCAAACCAGACCCTCAAGCTATATTAATGGTTTGATACAGTAGCAATAGCTGAGCGATACGGGAATAGATCAGATCAGCATTTTTCTCTTGAAACAGTTCTCTAGGGAAACATGAGTTTAAAAACTAATGAAAATTTCTGCAGAAAAAAACAACCCATGTTTTCCTTGGGCTTGGGGATGTTTAAAAGCAACCTGAAAAATCCCCCGAATTTTTCTGCAGAAAGCAAATGACTGTTTGCAGGCAGCTACCGCCAGGACGGAGAGCTTTTGTTGTGTAGCCGGGAGCAGGCAGCTTGAGGATGCTGCTGTCAAGTGGAGAAGGGAAACGAGCTCTGCTCCGCTCCTGCCTCCCTCACCTCTACCTCCCTCGTGGCTCTGCCGGATCAACAGTGAGGAGTGAAGGGAAGGGCTCCGTCCGCTGTCATCCTTCCTTTTTCATTAGGTGCCTGACAACCATTTCTACTAGACTCAAACACCTTCAGCTTTAAATTGGGCAACTCTAACATCCTAAATATATACTTCTGAGCAGAGGGGTAGTATATACAAACCCATCACTCAGAGCTAGAGGGTATCCACAGGAACCTTTGGGTCTAGAAAGGGATAGATGCACAAAAGGCAAGACGTATTACTGATGATTTGCTTCTATTTATTCTCGAAGACCAATGTGAAGGAGTTTAAGGGCTGAATTCATTCTTAGATGTGCACTGAAGTTGACAGAGTTAGACCAGGACTGTGTTTGGCAGTATTTCCATATCCTGCAATTCAGCATGGAATATGTAATCATCTGACAGAGGGTTCAGTATGTTTAGTTGTATAACTGCTAGAACAGATAAAGGATCAGCCAGGCAAACAGTGAAATATGAAAACGGTTCTCGTAAAAACATCCCAGCCTTGGGGCATGCATCTGCCAAGACTACTCCGTGGTGACATGAATGGACATAGCATTTAACTACTCTCCAAGAGGAGAGAGGATTACAAGGAGGTGGGGAAAGCAGAAGAAGCCAGAGTAACCCTGCCAACAATAGCAGGTTGCAATACTTAATCTCGGTGCCTGTGCCAATGCACTTCGAAGCTGCTGTTGTTTTTATGAGGAAAAATGCAGAAAAGACTAATCTGTGTATTTATGTCTGTCTGGAAATGTTATAAGTACCGTGTGGTCATTCTGATTCCAGAACCAATGGGGTCGGTATTCCCAGGATGGGGAGACATGGTCAGGATGCCAGAACTCAGCGGCTACACGTGGGACTGAAAACAGAGAGAGAGGGAGTAAATGGAGGGACTCAGTAAAGTGGGAGGCAAACCAGGAACTCTACCCACATTTCCAAATAACATAATTTTCTGGGACTGTTTCAGCTCAATGATACAAATCATATGCCCTTGAGAAGTTCTAGAGCATCATCTTCAGTCCTTTCATAACAAGCTTCCTTATTATGCAATTAATTTGCTCATTTAATTTCTGGTAACTGATAGTGTTATTTTGTGGGAGTTTGTGCTAGCGAGAGATGCTAGAGCAAGCGTCCTGTGTGCCATAAGCTTTAACGAACACACAGAACAAGTGCAATAAAGGGGCAGCAGTAGCATGAGCTTCTTTCCATGCCAATATTTTCCTGTGTTTGCCAGTATAATGTTATTTAGCATGAGGGACTGCAGCTTATCATCTACTCTTCTTTCTATTATCAATTGCAACAGAGTATTTCTTGAAAAATATAATGGGTTTTTAATGGTGGCTACTGTGGTTTGGTATTTGGTCCCATGTAGTTCTTTTGACAGTGACAGCAGAAGTCATAAATACAGTGCTGATATTTTGTGGGCACTAGGATCTGTATACAGATCACAGGCACATCACACAGGTTATCAATCAGTATTGGTATAGGGCAGGCTTAATATTACAGATATCTGCGTCCTGCTCCTGTTCTTATCTACTGCTGTTACGAGGGACGGCTGGGGCAGTGGGTGCTCCCGTGTCAGGTTATGTCACTGGCGACAGAGCAAGAGGTTTTTCACTGGATATTTGAAAGATCTGCAGAAGAATTTGATTTGGATTCATGAGGACATGCATTCCCTGAGGAGAGTAGAGGAATAACACAGACGATTTGCTGCTACTTCATATTACTCTTTGGTTACACAAAAACATAATACACTGATCTGTCTTTCCTATCTGATCCTGCCATGGTAGTCTCCATGCTGTCTAAGGGTTTGTTTGATAATGTGTCTCTGGTGGTTTGTACAGTTTTGCTTTAATCCAGCTAAAGCTTAGCTCTGTTCAACTGGTAAAAGACAGTGACACGTAGGAGGAAGGCTTCTTTGGCTTTCTTTGTTGGGTAGGACAGATATTTGGCAGCTGAATTGCCCAGGGATCCAGCGATTAAAGTGAACCTTGAGTTTCTTTCTTAAAAGCCTCCGTCACTCCAAACTTGACATTTTTCTTCTATATAAGCTATAAACTACTGCAGGGAAGAAACGTTTTCCAGATGACAGTGCTCCATAAATGGTGTTGTAGGATGTTGGTTATCTGTGATGGCAGTTGCACATCTCTACAATACTCATGGGATCTCTTTTGATGAAGAAGTGTTATTTCTGAGAGAAATAAAATGTGTGTGGACAGGTAAGAAGGTGAAAATCAGCACAATCCTTGTCTAAACCAGATTTATCTGAGCTTCAAGAAAGATTTCTTGGTGAACTGGCATAAACCTGGACTAACCTGAGCCTTAAATGGTTTACTACCATTAGACTCATCTGTAAAAGCTTTGATCTTTTAATGGGTCTATATCTGCTAATGTTCCTTCATTTTTTTAAGGAATGGGAAGAGATTTTCCACCGAAATAGTGTCATATTTTGACGTTCACTCAAATTTGTGACCTACCAGATCCAAATCTGACTGTTTAATGTGATAGCCTTACACAGCAAAAATAAGATTTTAAAAGTGTCCTGTGCTAATCATTCAGCTGAGATGGAAAACCAAAGCACTTCCTTTGGAAAAGGAGTAGATAACAAGGAAAATGAATGTTCAGCAATGTAGCTGCTTCAAATACAGATTCCCACATGTTTTGCTGTAATTTGCCTTGATAATTCTGTGGAAGCCATTTTTTCCTCATGTTATCTGGAATCAGATCTCTCAAAGATATGAGATGAAGAGAAGGAGAAGCTGTCCTTCAGAATAAAAAAAAAAAACAGATTAACAAATATATAAACTTTGTGCTCATGTAGTCAGACACAGATACTGCATACCTAAAGCCGTAATAGCATATGAAGTTTATCAGAGGGGTTAGAATGCTCACGCTGGCATTCTCACCAAATTTATCCTGGGCAAATTGCTATCCATCTTCCTAAATCCTCTTAGCAGGAGAAAGAAAAAAGTGTTGCCATGTGCTGAGGCTCTGAACTGTACTTAGGTCTGGGCTCATCCCCTGTCTCTGTGCACGGCCCCTGTCTGAGAAAGGCAGTGTTGATATGCTCTGTGGGTCAGTTGTCCACTCGGATAATAACTTGGGATGGATGATCAGGGAATGAATTATGGAGAGGCTCAAAGTCTCTTTGGTGAGGTGGGCTTTAGCAAATGAAAGTCTTCCTCATCCCCTGCTCTAGACACCTGCGTGCTGCTACTGTAATATCTCCAACCCTCATTTGCTTTTTTCCTTTGAGGCAGTTGCATTTCACTAGTATTATGGATGGGTGAAATGACTCTTGTAAGCATGTAGCACAAATGAGTTGTATGAGTGCCATAGTACACGGAAGAAATGTGAGTCATAAATCATCATTAACATCTGCTGGAAAACCTATCTGTGCCCCAGCGGTTGTAGGTTGCTCTGTCAGAGCACTTGACACAATACTCACAATTGGCATTGTTTGGTACATTTGGGACACAAGTCCATAAAGATTGAGACTGCTAGCAGCTGCTTTAACAGGCATGTCAGTTTTGGCTTAATGAATTTGTTAATATCAAGCAACTTTCTTCCTCCAAACAATGATGTTGGTAATTCACAAGCTGTTATTCTTGGAGCCCCACTTTAACAAAAGCCAGCCTCTCTGTCTGAATGTTACTGCTTTCATATTTTATTGCAGAAATTACACAAAAATATTTGGCTTGTCTAATAAGGGCTTGACGATATAGTATATATTGTTGAAAATGTGTCATTGCATTATTCCTACAAAAATAAACTTTTGTGTTTTTTTTCCTTGTCCATTGGCATTTTGCTAGTTCAAACTGGGGAATACGGGATGTCTATGTAACTTGTCTAATAATACAAAACAAATGATATGGGTGTAATAATGGTATTATCAGGGCTACATAGATCGTTCCTTTGCACTTACGCTTGTTTTTCTCCCTCTTTAGATCTATAGGTTTAGACTGCTGTTGGCATCTGTAGTTTCAGAGGCTTTAGGAACACGGGTTTGACTTCCCTGAATATCCTTATTAATCCCTAATTAATGTCCTTCTTACATGTGGTAGATCATGCAATTTGTTTTGCAGGAGGCCTTTAGGGCCAGGAAAGCTTACTGTGGTTATCTAATCTGACCTATTTCATTACGGAGGCCACTGAATAGCCCCCACAGGATTTCCTGCAGCTGGGAGAGAGAGTACTTGAAGAAAGTTTTCCATCATGATCAGAGATGGCTGAAGGCTTTTTGGCAGTGCAGGCGAATTTCTTTTCAGGGCCACAGCAGAATGGGTTGAGAGAGGAGAAGGGCTGGAAGGGACCAGGGGATTTCAGGAGATGGGGGTGAGGATGCTGGGACCGGTCAGGAGGACTCCTGTAGGCAAGTGTGAGATCAGTGAGCTTTTGGAGACCAGGAGTGTCAAACAGACTTAGGAAAAATCACAGAGAACAGCAGAGAAGATATGGAGGTGATTAAGGTTATTTTTTGGCAGGTGTATGATTCAGGAGGAAGTCACAGGGCCAGGTTGTTTGAGGTAGAAGCTTTTCACGTAGGAGATGGAGAAGAAAGATCACTGTTTCCAGAAAGGGGATGGAAGTGATGTAACTTTTGGGACAGGTCTCAGTGGGGGGCAGGAGGGATTTGAGAGACATGGGAAGTTTGAGGGGACTGTCATTTGAGGCAAGGATCCCTCTGCTTCTCCCCTCACCCCATCCAACCCCTTTCCCTCTGGGCTTTCCTTACAGTTCCCCCACTTTGGAGGGGTGTGAGCCCCACAGCCCCAACTGTGCTTCACACAGCAGCTGACCCCCCCGGGTGAGAAACACATCCCTATTTGTGCAGTTCCTATTTGTCCTACTGCACCTCAGGGGACTAAAGCAAATGGATGGGGAGGGGGCTGCAGACCTGGGGAGCGGTCCTTTCTGATTCTGCTGCCGGGAGCATCAGGATGGGGCATGAGCTGCTTCCCACTCCAGCTGTGCCCCAGCGCTAATCCCAATCCTTCCCTTGGTGCAGGATCAGGGCATTACCCCGACATCCAGCTGAGCTGTGCTGTGACTCAGAGGGAGCCCCCCCCTCTTTTCTGGCACTGCATGAGAAGGCAGCTCGTGGATCCCTCCCTTCCCTCTGTTTGAGACTCAGCCCTGCTCACGAGCTGCTGTGGTTTGTCTCTGATCTTAAATAAAAGCCACAAAAGTGGTGGAGAGTCTACCAAGACTATTGGTAAGTAATTTCAATGAGCGTGTGAAAAACGTACACTGCTTTACCATTTTGAATCTGTTTACCATCGGAAGTGTGGGAGAAAATAAAATGGAACAGAAGAAAAGTGCAAATTTTTGCAAGGCTGGTCGACTGCTGGAAAAATGGATGGCAAAGAGGGCTTTTCTCTAGACGCAAAGTTAGAAGCACAGGACAGAGGAAAAGAGAAAAAGCTGACATGAATTGGATTAGGCAGCTAACGAAGGACTGAAGCAATATGTTATATTGCTACTGTGGAGGAAAATGAATACCTTTCTCCCAGAGATGAGAGATGAGGAAAGAAGTGGATATTTGTTCAGTGTAGAGTGCAAAAAGCTGATGGTTGTCCTGTCGGAAAACAAGATTGTTGGCTCTCTGTGGGGGAAAGATTAAGACTTTCAAATCTGGACTGAAGATTTATAAACTGTTCTTGTAAAAAGAAAGGAGAATTTTGCTCTGATAAACAGAATTTGTCAAATATCATATCTTTTGTGTCCAATTTGGTATTCCCTCTCTGACACTGGCCCAGAACTGATTTTTCAGAGGAAGTCGGTGTTTTTTGTGTAACACACACAGGGAGTAGCTCAGTCTTGAGGAGTCAGGACACATATGGACACTTAAGTCCAATTTTGTTTGCTAACAACTTCTAATACAGTCATTGGCTGTGTACTCGCTTCTTTTTTACTAGCCATGTTGCTTGATTTGTGACTGGAAGCAAAGTTAGTGCAGTGAGGGCTCTCTGAAAGACCATTCATGTCATGATGCAGAGCAAGCCCTGCAGAATAAGAGGGCAAGAAGGGACCGTAAAGCTAGACAGTACTATTTCTTGTTGGATGCTGGACTGAGCAAGCCAGAGCAAAGGGATATAACGTAAGAAGTATAGGAGAACAAAATAAGGTGCCCTTGTGTCTGTTTACCTGGTTTATTACTAGCAGAGCAATACAGAGATGTGGTTTTCTAAACAGAAATGAAAATCAGAATGGCTTTTTTTTTTGACAATGGGTGCAGGTCCTTGGAGAATATTTAGACAGCTCCGTCTCTCAGGAAAACTGCTGCTGGTGGCAGTGTGTTTCCTTCAGCAACTGAAGGAAGGGCATTATGGAGAAATCAGGTTGTCCCAGGTAAGGAGTGGGGGTCCGGCCAGCTGTTTTGGGTGTGCCGTGGGACCAGTACACATCTGGATGCACTAGGTGGCAGGATCTGCCCACCACAGTGAAACATGCTGTGGGGATGGTGTTTGCATGGGACAGAGCAGCAGGTGGAGAGCATATTTCCTTGGAGATGCCAAAAACAAGTCCAAAAGATCTCTATCTAAAGATGGTATGCAATTCATTACCAAATGCAAAACAGCCTGCTCTGACATAGTTCACTGATGAGCAAGAGACTTACATTTAGTTGATTGAAAAGGAAAAAGTGGTGTTTTGCTACCAAAATGTCTATGAGCTTTGACTTCAGGTAGAAAGAGAACACCATGGGAAACAGCTTAGTGACCTCTTCCTCTGCCTTTCCGATATTCAATAAATTTAAAACTGAGTTGCTTGTTAAGTCTTGGGCAGACAGAGATTCATGTTTGCTCTCATATCCTGCACTTGATCTGACAGAAACAGCATTTGATTCTTGCTTGGCAACTCTGCTCAAGAGCAACAAACTACAGGTGCACGCAAAGGGAGGGCCTGCTGGCCCGTGGGGACAGGACATGAGGTCTTCTGCACCAAAAGCCCGACCTTTTTTGAGAAGCTTTGGTCCAGGGGGAAGGCTTTTTGTGAAAAGGTTGTTAGAGGTACTGGTGGCAGTTATGAGAGAGATGAGCAAAAGGAGAAATCATATCCTTGCTTCTGCAGAGGGGGATATTGAGGTGATGTGATTTGGCTGGAACTACATGGAAAGTTAATAACAGGGCCAAGACTGGTGCCAAATGAGCTCCCTGGAGCCCTGAACTTGGATGGTCCAACCACGTCTGGCATGAAAGCAGGTGTAAGCTGCTTTCTGAGGTATGGGCCAAAGACATTGACCTTGACTGACAAAAAGAAGACCAAGCTTGGGAATAGCAATAAACCTGACCGCAGTGTTTGAATGTGCTCCCTCTGAAAGTGTACTTTGGTGAGGATACAGCCTCTGTTTTTCTCCACCATAAAGTACTGCAGTTTTCAGACTCCCCTCTGAAGACTGCAACAGGTCACACGTTAGGTATACGTTTTCTAGATGAGATCCATGCCTCTGCTGGGAAAGTTTTAGGGATCTCCAAGTCAAAAGAGCTTGAAAGCCACCAGTGTGGTTGTAGACTTCTCCTTTTGTACTTCAGAGGAATAAGTATAAAAGACAGGCCCAAGCCAAAATGAGAATCTTCATCCTGTGAGGGACTTTGAGAGGTCTCTGTTTTTTTGTAAATTGAACAGACTAACAGCGTGAATCCAGCCTGGCATTTTTAATTTTAGGCAATGACTACATGTACTTTATGTCATGACTTCATGTGGACTTCAGTTGGTTTGGCTCCTCTGACAAAAAAACAGTTAAAATAAAAACATTGGCAGGTGGTGGACAAGACTCAGACACACGGTCCCTTTATGTATTTTTTCTGAAGAATCCATCCATGAAAAAGCAATCTTGCTTTTACCCACTGCTAAATTTGCAGAGTATGCTTTCTATTTCATGTAGGTTGCAGTGCAAATTGGCTCATTCTTTCCCATAGCAGCCTCTGGTCTATTGGTCTTGTTGTACGTAATTAATTTTGTCTGTCATCATCTGATCCCTCTTCCCACATCACTTGCTGCTTATACTACTGAAATTACAGCCATTGTTTAATTTCTTCTGATCTACAAAATATTGAGAGAAAGTATCATTTTCCCTTCAAGATCCTTCCTGACCAAAACCTATGTTTTGTTTGATATACTTGGACCGACAAATAAAACCACAGGTAGGAAAAATAAACCTGTGGATACTTTGCCAGGTAAGCAAAGGAGGAGAGTAAAGCTGCCCTGTTCCCTGCTTTTCTCTTCTTGTAACTGAAAAGGGAGCTTTCAGAGGACTGTAATTCAGTGGAAGCACCTTAAGGCATATAGCCAAAGGGGGCAACGTTCATTGCCCTGCCTATATTTGAGGGCCATAGAAAGGGACTATCAAAGAGAGGGACCTCAGCTTCCCGAGATGATGTGGAGCCAGCTGTGGTGTTTGCTTTTGGTGGGGAATGGAGCAGGGGCTGCATTCCTGATTGTCCTCAGACTGAGCAGTGAGAGCTCGGGGTTGCTGCTTCCTCCGGAGGTCTGACCCCCTGCACCGCGGCTCCAGCCTACTGCAGGGGCCTGACGGGCTCTACACAGGGATCATGCAGGTCCCTCAGGTCATGCCCTGAGTGCTTCCACTACAGTGAGCTTTTACTGCTTGAAGTCCCTAAAAATACCTTCGTAAAAATAGGCATAAAATTTGGGCAACCTTCCAAAGTAAGGGCAAAGCAAATCCTCCTGAGCTGAAGCGCTGCATTTCAGCTGTCTGTGACCACTTTTGCATTAGCTTTACACCTCTGGATTTCTCATTGTTTCACTGGATTCTCCTTTCATTGGCAATTACCCGCTCTTTACTTTCTGCTCATGCCAGTTAATCATGCCTCCTTTTCTTTTATTGTCTGATTCCACTCCCCCCACCTCCTCTTGCCCATGTTGAGGGGCTGGATCAAATGACCCTTAAAGGTCCTTTCCAACCCAAAGCATTCTATGATTCTATGTTTTTTCATCCCATCCTTCCTCTGGTGTCTTACCGAGATCCTTTGCCAGTTAGAATGCTCTCTTCATTAGCAACGCCCGACACTCATCTTGCCTCCTTCCAGCAGACAAGCCTGGAAGAGACCAAGACAAGATCAAGAATGGCAATCCAAGTGCACTAGCAAAACATACAAAACTAGCGCATATGAATCAGTAAACAGTTTTGACACCAAACTCTGGCCCCAGGGACAAGGGAGCGGTGGTAATCACTGGAGACAAAGTGTTTTTGGCAGTGTAGGGGAATGAGATCTAATCAGGGCTTTCCAGGTGCTTGCAACATACAGCTCTGTGGGCTCTGTGAAAAGAAGACACTGAGGAGGGGAATTGGACAGCCTAGCATGTCTGCCTACAGGGGGACAAGCGTGATTTTTACCCCATGTTTACAATGGTCTGTCTATCAAGTTCAAGGAGCAGCCTGCTGCCCCAAGAGTACCCTCAGCTGATATGCAAATGCAGCAGGTGGACTTTCCTCTTGTAAATGCTTATTTGTTTCCAACAATGGTTCCACCAGACACCAGTCAGCCTTGTCCAGGCTGAGTTCACTCAGCAGTACCTCAACTCAATCACTTGTTTTTTGGTTTGTCTGAAAAAAAAAAAAAGAAAAGACAGAAAAAGAAATCCCAGGAAAAGTGAACATTTCTGAGAATGATGGTTATTTGCTATTTCACTTCAATTTTATATGAACTATTTGGGTTGGCTACGGTGGAGCTGCCAGGTGGCTAAACATGCCGACTGAGTGTGGTCAGCGCTTGGGACATGCATTGTGCTCAAGGCATCCAAAAAATTACTCCTGACCTTCATTTAGTCTGCCAATCACTGCAGGCTGCCCTTACATCACATTTTTCACTAGCCAGTAACAGATTCATAGAAGTTAGGGATGGAAAAGACCCGTTAGGTCATGCAGTCCATTCCCCCCCCTCCCTCCCCTCCGCTCCCTGAAGGTCAGCCCAGGGCTGTTCCCTACAGTGTATTTTCTAGTGCTTTGTCCAGTCTTATTTGAAATGACTCAAGTGGTAGGGCTGCCAGCAGTTCCCTCTGGGAGCCTATTCCACAGCCTAATGGGCTTCATTGTTAATTTTTTCCTGATTTCCAGCCTAAAATATCCCTTTGCTAATTTTGTCCCATTACCCACTTGCACCACTCTCAACAGTTCCTCTCCTTCTCCTCGCTAGCAGCACTAGCACTCCACACTGCTTAAGCACCAGTTAGCTGAGAATTCAAAAGCGTTTTGCAAAAAGTAGACGCTATTGCTTCCTTTACAGCCATTGCGAAAAGAGGTTAAGGAGCTGGGAAAGAAAGTGAGTGATGACTAGAACCAGACATAAAACTTACATCTCCTAACTCATTTCATGGCCTTTGTAGATAAAAGCCTGTTCTCACCTCTCCAGACAAATTTATACGCAGAGCGTTGAAAACGAGCAGAGAAGAGAAGGACAGATCTGAGGTTTTGATACTGATCACAGCAATCCCTTGACACTTCAGTTTATTGAGGTGGTGACTGGGAAGAAGCCTCAAAGTCTTTTTCTACTCCATCATCTTCTCCCAAAAAGATTTCTTACTGATGTTTGGACTTAGAAATATCCAGGGCATTTGTTTTGAATAGGATGAGGCAGGTTGCCAGTATATTCTGACTAGATAACATCCCAAACCAAATTTCTGGGTGTAAACAGATACCATAGTAGACTGACTCCAGCTCCAAGCTTCACAGCTGGGACTTGTCTCTAATGATACATTGAACCAAAATCCCAGCTCCAAACAGGCACAGTATCAGATAGGGATTTTGAGCCTTGAGCCCCTGTCTGGTCAAAGAAGAGATGCTTTCTCAAATACCCTTCATCAAGTGTTTTCAAAATTACTCTGATGTTTTAGACTAGGGCTTATTGCCTGGGGGAGACCTTTGCAAAGGTGCTTAGGGTGTCAAGCTGAACAGTGAATCTGTGATAATGTGGTCCTAGCCTTATTGTAGCTGTCGTATTAATGCTCTTTGAAGCAATCTGACATGGCGTGAACCCAACCTGCAAGGTCCCTTGAGGACTGGGCCCTCAGAAAGTAGAGATGGAAGAGACCTACAGGATTAGCTCATCCTGTTCATTCCCCCGCCAATACAAGTCTGTTCCCCACGGTACATTTTCCAGTGCTGTGTCCAGACTGATCTTATTTTTAAATGATTCATATGATAGGGTTTCCTCCAGTTCCAATGGTGACTGGATGGTTGCCAGAACATTTTTTTTTCCCCCTTACTTTGACTTTGTGTCTTTGGATTCATCCAGAATTTTGAGGTCTGCAATTTGTACTGAGCATTAACTGGCAGTAGAGTGAGTAACTGCAGAGAAAAATTTAAGGACTTTATCCTGGTTTCTTAAGGCAAACAAATCCCTGACAGAAGCCAAGAAGAGTGTTGTTTCAGAGACTGGGCTGTCAGTGAAAGTTGCTTGTGAAGGACAGATGTGAGTTGGTTTGAAAACACCTATCCAAGCCTTTGCCCTGACATCAGTGGTAACGCTGAGGTTTCCATCCTAGCTGTTGAACTGTCATGGCTGGTGACTGCAATTGCTTTCTTTGAATTTACATTGACAGTCTGAATTTCAGGGGAATATGCTACGTCTATAGCCAGACAGTGTTGGCCAAGGAGTGTGGAAGGAGTGTGGTTGACCAGTGGGGTAGAATTGCTACAAACGTGGCTTCTTGCTTTGCCATCCCATGTCCTAAACATTTCAGTTACTTATCACCACACACTGTTCACCCTCCCGTGTCACTTGTCACTGTCCTGTGCACTGTTTGGAGTCCTACCGATGTCTGTGTCCTCAGAATCTCGTCTTTCATGAAGAGTAAATTACCACCTGGAAAAACAGTTGCAAGGAGCAGTGCAGCCAGATTTTCTGGGCCTTCAGTGCTCATCTGCGGGCAGCTGCTTCCTCAAAAGGACAAAGGCTCAGCAAGTATTGCTCACTGCAGCCCAGGAAAGAGCTGAAACTAGTAAGGCTCCCACTATGAAAGGGCCAAGATTTCACCCCTCGTACTTTATCCTCCTTTCAGAAACCCTTTCTCTACTGCCTCTCCAAAACTTTTTCTTTTCTCTTTCAGGGATGCTTCATTTTGTGCGTGGGATGTGGGCTGTGTCTTCAGAGAGTGCTGCATGTACAGCTGCAGCTGTTGGTAGCTAATGCTTAAAGGCGGTGCTGACAACAAGAGTCTGGTCTGGAACATCAATCATTTCTGCAGTGTAACCTGCAGGATGATCGATCCCCTGCAATGGATATCTATTGGAAAATATGAGAGATTTGGAAATAGTGTAGAAAAGACCAGAGAAGGAAGGTAAGAAAGGACAGGGCTCAAAGCCAACCCTTCCAGGAGTGCAGTTGTCCCAGAGTCCCTTAGAGCTTGCCTGCCCTCATCCATCACAGGAGCCATGACCTTCATCTGCAGGATGGAGTTACCTCCAGAGGTAGGGCTCGGTCCTCCACCTCTCCACACTGGACCTTGAAAATCCTGGGCTCAGACCTATTTCCTCCGGACCAATTAGAGATTTATTTTAAATCACCAGACATCACCCATCACTGAAGGACAAACTGTGCTCTGGTATGATTAACCTTAGAAAAACAGCTAGGTTTCCACCAATGTTGTTACTTACTATTACTTAAAGGAGTGGCAAAACCTAATTTCTTCTCCTTTCTGCTAGCCAACTGCAATAGTCTTATCTAATGAGATTTAACAGCACTTTATCTTCCTGCATGTTCTTTCAGAGATGTCTGCATGTGGTTCTCATTCTTTTTTCCTGTGCGTTTTTCCTGGAGCCTGAAACAATCACTCTTGGACTGGCCCTCTCTTTTGTCCTGTAGGAACAAAAAGTGGGATCCAGACTGGTTTGGAGGAATGATGGTCGAGTGACTTCTAACAGGTGACAGCTGGGTGCACTACACTATGCTATACGTGAGCTGTGTCCTTTTTTTTTTTTACTTGCATACCTAAAACATGTGACCTTAAGATAAGGAGTTGCTGTCCCAGAAAATTCTTGCCACTCTTCAGTTAAAAGTGCTTTTGTTACGTAGAGGAAAAGGTCATGAGGCAACATGTATTGTTTAGCAGGAGTAAAATTATGATTATAAACACTTTGGTCTGGAAATATACTATGCTGTCACCAGATAATCTGCAGAATAAAAGTGTTATTCATTCAGCATTGACTGAAATGAAAGACTGACCATAGAGTAGATAATGTGAATTCCGACACAAATTAGTCAAAGCAAGATAATTAGAAATCAAAGTGGGAAATTGGCATGGAGGAATTTAGTCCAGTTCTTTCCATACTGCAGGTGACTCTAGATACTTTCAACCTGCAGTATATTTTGTAACAGCCTGAGACAGTGAATGCATTTGATGTCAGCGCCTGCAAGGGTAGCCTCTGGTTAGCACCAAGTTGTGTGGTCACGCATATGGCGTGGGATGCAACTTCAGATCTCCTTCCTGCTCCCCAGGAAACCCACCGCTGCATCAACAGTGGTAAGATATCACAGCTGAGATCTGCATACTTAGATTATTTAGCTTTTCCATGTATAGGAAACAAATCACATTTACTTTTTTTAGATTAAGCTAAAGTCCAAATGTCAATCATCACTGTAGACAGACAGGAGATAAAAAGGTGATCCAGTTTCATAGCTACAGAATACAAACCAGAGATAACCTTTATTTTTTTTTAAACCATCCCACACAGCTCAAGTTTAATAAGCTTCAGGATAAAGTGAAGGAATAATTTATTTTATCTGGCATGTAACTGATTAAAGTGAATATGTTTTTGGTCTGTTTATTTATAGCACCACCAGTATTGTAGATATGGTGGGTTGAAATTTTTCTGTCAAAATTGTTTTTGGATGAAAGTTTTGCTTTTGACAGAGCAATTAATTTTGGTGAAAAAATTATCACTCTTGGGAAAAGTTTCCCCTGAAAAATAGCATTTTGGCTGAAAACGGATTTTTTCATTTTTCATTTTTTTGATGAAAAGTCAGAATTTTCCATGGTGAGAAAGGAAAATTCCAAGTAGCTTCAGCATGAGGTATTTTATAGATAGGCGAGAAATAATCCTGCCTCAAAGGGAATATAATATAAACTGACAAAAATCTAAGAAATTTGGATCAGTAATTTTGAAGTTACAAAAGTTTAAATTCAGCAACTTTTCATGTGCTTCTTAGAACCTCTCCAGTGATGTGTTTTTAATGCCTCAATTTAGGATTGCCCGTTTGAGAACATCTCTTTCCAATCGCAAAGTCCTTTTCCATAGTGTTTAAAGTCAGTAGAGACCATGAGATCATCTAGTTTGGCCTCTTTACGTACAACTCACTTAACCCCTTTCTGATCCCGAAAGTCATGATTGGCCGAATCACAGATAGCAGTAAAGTGCTCAAACTTTACTTTCAGGCAGTTCATCTTTTTCATGTGTTGTTTCTTCTGTTGTTCGATTTATCCAAGTACTAAAATGAATTAAATATTTAACTGAAAATTTGTTTTGTTTCGGCTATTGGCAATAGTTGTCTTTGTGTATTCTGGTAGATTAAAAGTCACTTTTGAAATCCATTACTTTATTCTCATGTTTGTGGTATACTATCATCAAATTACCAAAAGTTTAATGATCATTAATAACATATTGATGATATAGAGGTCTTCAGTCTCTGTTTGTTGGGCATGGGAGGAGTGGGGAAAAAGGTAATGCAACGTTCTTTAAAGATATCAGATTTTTTTTCAGTGTAGTGGCTTTGGCCCTGCCAAAGATACAGGAGGAATTTAATTTTCTTAGAAAACAACACGTTAACAGGTTTCTCAGGCCTACAGCAGCATTTTTTGCCACAGCTTGATGCTGGGATCTCAGCCTGGCTCATTCCAGCTTTAAAATCCATCTCAGAACTGCTGCTTTCCAGAAGACCATTCCTGTTTTATAGGAATGGCTCATTTGACATATGAATTTATGAAAAACCTTTTCTTTCAGTAGACCCAGATTATCTAGCAGTTTAGTTCACTCTGGTTGTCCTCTCCCCACTTTTGCTTGCCATTCCAACTGTCTTTACATCATCCACAAAAATTATCAACAGTAATTTTACATTTCCTTTCAAATACTTGAGGATAGTATGGTATAAGTCTCAGGTTTATAGCCATCGTTTTGTGACCCTCCTAGAAACAGCCCTATTTAGTGACATTACTTACTAATACTTTGAGTTATGTCAGTTAGCTAATTCTCAATATATTTCGTATGCAGTTTCTTAGTACTATATACTGCTGATTTTTATATCAGAATGTTGTGTGGTACCAAGTCAAGCACCCTATAAAATTTTATTACATCTACACAGATACATTTATCCAAAAAAAACTTCTTAGGGAATGAACTCAAGTTTGTTTAAGCAACACTATTTTCCATAAAGCATTTCATGTTGTCTGGTATTCATTATATTATTCTCCTTTATTTTGTTATCAGTTAAATTCCATATGTGCTTTTTTATTCTTTTGTTTAAGGTTGATGTCAGTATAATCAGTATCGTAACTCTGGTAGGTACAGTTTGCCCCTCTCAAATGTTTGCACAAGGTGATCATTCATCTGGTGTTTTCAGACTTCTTTGGTATTCTGGGATTTAGTAAAAATAAGCAACAAGTGAGCAGTGATTTCTTTAGGCAAGTCCTTTAGGACTCCTGGGTTCAAGTTATCCAGGCTGATGGCTTTAAAATGTGCATCCTTAGTAGATATTATCTAATTCTCTCTTTTGGATCCTTTTTTCTCTCTTTGAAATAAAAAATTGTCTAATCATACTTAGGTGTTTAAAACACGTCATGGTCAAACAGAAAACAGACATTTATTTAATCTTTTTTTCTGTTTTCATTATAGCTGTTAAGAATTTTGCCTTTGTCACTGAGAAATCGCCTTCATTTTCTTTGATATCAATATATTTTAATTTCTTCTGACAACTAATTTTGCCAATCATGACTTTTTCCTTTAGGATATTTTGCCCTTTTTACACACCTTCTACTCTTTACAACTGCTAATCTGTACGGTTTGGTTTGTGTTTGATATCTTTTCTCACTTCTTGAATAACACTTCTGAAATTCCGAGCATTCAGTATATCACTGAATTGAGGCAAAATTTCAGGCAATATTGTCTTTATTGTTGATTGTATGCTGTCTAGTCATCTAAAAAGTTCTTGAAGAACTCTCCACTGTCTTTCATACTTTTGTCTACATTTTTCCTATTGGAAAATGTCTCTTATATTTTCCCAGTGTCAGAATATAACTGAAATACTCAAATTTTTGCCTACAGAAATAAACAGAAACCGGTCATGACCTGCAATCCCTGATTAAGTACTGTTTTACTGTTTAGAATTTAATTCACCTTTATCCATCATAAAGAGTTACTACATACAAATATCTCATGGATATGTTTCCTTTTAACAGACAGCTGCTTTGTCACTCCATTTTTTCCTTTGACATTGCTGGTGGCTCACAGCCTTCTGCCCTCTCTCCTCAAAAATTTCCTTTGGACCTTGCTCATTTCATTGACCCATCAATGTTCAGGATCCTGCATTTCTGACATATCAAAACTCAGTCATGAGCTATCAGAGATCTGAGTTAATTCATTTATCTGATTTATCTTATAATGTTATCTGATTTATCTTATAATATTATCCAGCAATACTTCCTTATAAAATTACTTTCTTCTGGTGTGGTCAATCTGCAGCTCCACAGATTGAAAATTCCCATTTAAGGCAATGTACTCAGTCAACTAGGGAAAACTAAATTTAAGATGTCTCTGTTAAGCCTGTTGGGTCTTTCTGACTAACGAAGTACAGAAACCTTTATATTCTACCAACTGAAGCAGTGAGATTTATGAATTCACCAACAAATGATTCATAGGTTTTAGAAATAAAGTAAGCAAAAACTTCCTATAATTAATTACTGAAGTGCTAAGATTGAGTAGCTGGTGCTCAGAAGGTAAGACGTTCCAGAGTTTGAATTGTCGTAAATTAACTCTGTTGCCTGCAAATGTGTTTTCTTTCCCAGTTTCTCTTTACCTGCAAACTTTATTTGCAGCATAACTGCAACATATTAAAGGTGCATAATGTGTAACATAACCAAGTTAGAGATAAATTGACAAAAAAAACCAATTTAAATGCTCACAGGTTAATGAGATTTGGGGTTCATAGATTTTGGGGTTGAAAGGGGCCACTGTCCCAGTTTGTCTGACCTGGTGTGTGACAAGGGCCGCCTAATTCCAGGCAGCTGTTTTGCAGCACAAGGAACTGGAATTATTTTATGCTTAGACAAGTGAATGATACTGTGGCTGCTCACTTGCTGTTGAACTACTAGAGCATGTCACTTCAACACCCAATCTGCATTTAGAGGCTCCAAGTGATGATGAATTTACCACTTCCCTGGGTAATATATTCCAGTGATTAATTACGCTCTCACTGTAAGGAATTTGTGTCCTATTTTCAGTTTACGTTTTTCTACTTTGCACTTTCAACCAATTGATCTTGTGGAGCCTTTCTCTGATAAAGTTAAGGGGTTGCTCGTATCATGCCTCTCCACTTCAGAAGCTTTAAAAACTGGTCTCGATTTCTTTGAGGGCCTAAACTGATTGAACTCTTTACATTTCTTGATAGGGGATGTGTTTTCCAGAACCTTTCCAACTTTTGGTCTGTTTTAAAATGCGAATTCCAGACCTGGACACATTGCATAGGGTTCTTACCAAACCATGTGTGGAGGCAATACTGCTGTGTTTAACCCAAAACATTACTATTTTTAGCAGGGAATTAGAGTGATTTTTTTTCCTCTGCTTTTTGCTGCCATATCATGATCCCTGTAGCCGATTCTTGTGATCCACAGTCCACCTCTGCGGTGTCAATCTTTCTCCTGTGCATACCCCTGCAGTTAACGAAGGTCATTTTTGTGGCAGAATTCACTTCATTACAGGAAAAGTAAATAAAGCCTGTCACCACTCTAGCAATGAGCATAGGTGCTTACCTTGGAGCTGAACTGGGTGGGTAAATATACACTGTCTTTAAAATACTGTGAATGGCCAACTGGATCGCATCCACATGAGTGCGTCAGAAAGAAATCCTAGCAGTCTATTGTTTCACTTGTGCGTGTGTCTTTAACGTTTGCCTGGTACAAAGAAGAAAAAGCAACTATCAAAGGCAGCTTTATGGAGTAACTTTACGTATGGGATGCAGTTACAGTCTGAAAGAACACTGGCTTAATAGTGACAGACAGTGACTAAGAGATGTGATTACCAGGGAACTAGCTGCCAGGAAAAAAGTGTGGGATGAAAAAACCTTTCAGACTGGCTTGCATATTTGTCGATCCACAATTAATGATACTGGCAAACTGCTGTGCATGCCAGTTCATCCTCCAATGGACTTGTGCAGCCCTCTGTGTCCCTCGGACACTTGTACATTGGCTTGCATCTCCCTTGTCGGAGCCCGGGGCATGGGACAGGTGGGAGGTACGGCCCAGCACTGCGACCCAGGTGCCTACATCTTACCAGCTTTGCAGCTGTTGGAATGCGATGCTGCATGCTTGTTCATCCTGCTCTCAGGCCAGTGTTGCCTGTGACATTTGGTGATAGCAGCAGTGGGATGGTGGCCCAGGAAGGAGTCAGGAGGGTTTCAGGGGTCTAGGACCATCTGGTTCACTGTGAACCCCTTCTGTGAAACTGCCAGCATGTTCCCTGGCATGTGCCAACCATCTCTTCTAGGCACAGTTCGGTGGGGAGATCGAAAGGCCTTGTTTATTTTACCGGTACAGAGATAGTCCTGATCTCAACACAACCCTGCATCTACTCTAGGCTTGTGCCTTACCAGTTGGAAACTGCTGGCTTTGTTAACGCTCTCGCTTGTATCTGCCTTGGCTGATGAATTGCTCACGCAGAGTTGTGGCATCTTTACGCCCCGTTTTAATACTGCTACTTGTCAGTGGATACATGAGTCAGTACATCGTCAGCTGCATCCTGCCGCTCTCATCTGGGGCCCAGTCTCGAAGCTCTGATCTGCAGTCTATGCTGAAAAAGACAGCACTCCTTATTGTTTCCTTTTTCGTGTGTCTGCCTCTGGACCATGAGAGATTTCAGATGTTTCATTGTACTACGTGCCTTTTTCACTTTCCAGTGTGTTTCGCAGGTTGGCTCCTAGGGAGCGAGCAGGTCATGTTTAAACTCATTTGGGAGGTTGAGGGAAGCGTCCTCCAGGGCAGGCACTGCTGCACCTTCTCGTCTCTTCGTAATGGTGCCCGTGTCCGACCTGGAGCTCTGCTTTCACAGGAGCATTACACTGATGGGGGATGAGCTCCAAAAGTTGTGCCCCTACTCCCTGCATCCTTTGTCCCAGACCAACAACTACGTGACCCTGTGATAAGCCAGTGCAAGGGCTGCTCTGAAAGAAACACAACCCTGCTGTTACCCCCAAAACCCACTAGACCTAACAACTGGCAAAACTGGATGGGCATCTACTCATTGTTTCTTTTTTTTTTTTTTGTATCCACATCTAAGAACAGCTTAAGGAAAAAGAGTTTGAGTGGAGGATTTTTTTTTTTTTTCATTTGGGCATGGAGAGTGAAGATCAAGAGTGGAAAACCAGATGCAAACATTTTGTTTCTGAGATCTTTTGTGTAACTTTAACAAGATAACCAACCACAGAAATGCCATCAGGACTGGGTAGGTAGATTAGTCTTTTTAGAAATGTGACTCCTGTTTTTTTATTTGCCACAAAATTTCTGTGCCACAGTTTGCAATATGAAGAAGTATTGGCAGGTAATTTGGGTAATTTAGCCTCTAGTATGCACTCGTGCTGCTTCATGTTCCATTGCCATTTTTCTTTTGATTATCTCACACCACTTGGAAACATGGTAATATTGTAATTTCATGATGTATGCTATGTTTTGGATGGTGTTGCAGTTTTTTTGTTCCTGTCTTCTTTTACAACCAGCAGATTAGATCCGGAAAATACACTTTATATTCTGATAACAGAAGAGGAGTGAAATCCTGGTCCAAATGAAGTCAGTGGCAAAACTCCCGTTGACTTCAGTGGGGATAGAATTTCACCCCATCTTGTGTTGCCTTGCCTAAAAAAGGAAAAGAGACCTGATCCAAGGACTATTGTAGTCAATGGAGAGATTCCCAGCAATTTTAATGGGCCTGTATTTGGTCCAGCATGAGCTTATTCAGTCACCTCCAAATTTTACAGGAGTATAGCACTTGTGTTCCCTTCTCTGAGGACTAATAAGCTTTCTCTGAGTTAGATAAATTTCTACACATTTCTTCTCCTGAAGCATTTGGGTGTATTAAGAAGTTCTTTCCTTTTTTTTTTTTTTTTTTTTTTTTTCTTTTCTCTAGTGTTTCTTTTCAGATGCTGTTTTGCCTTGTGGTGATTCTAAATCATCACAAAACAAATCAATACTGAACAATGACCAGGATATGTAAGTTTGGGTTTATAGATTCCAGTTCCATGAACTTTGATTTAATAAACTTACCCTTCTTTGTAGCAGAAAGCACAAAACATGGGTGGGTTGATGAACTTGAAACCTGGTTCTGATTCTGACCTACATTTGAAAGCTAAATTTGAGTTTGATAAAGTTTTAAAAACACTGGTAATGTGAAAAAGATGCTTCACTGTTCCCTTTGTATTTTTAACCTTCTTTCCTATTAAAACTGTAAACAGTTTTATATTATTGCAGTGAATTCTTCTCTAATTTACTCCAGTGTAAATCCAGAGGAATGTTTCCGAGGGCAGGAGAGCTGTTCTGCATTCGCACT
Source organism: Cariama cristata (assembly GCF_000690535.1). Lineage (NCBI taxonomy): Eukaryota > Metazoa > Chordata > Aves > Cariamiformes > Cariamidae > Cariama > Cariama cristata. Next base: position 70,381 of record NW_009610812.1, read on the forward strand.
GGGGTGAGTGACGGCGGGCTCTACCAGGCTGTTTCCCCCTTCCTCTTCCTCCTTTCACTGTTTGCATTTGGTAACTCTGGGCAAAAAGTGTCGTTAAATGATGAACTGTTTCCAGTGATGGCTGATTGTCTCCACCATTCACTGTCCCTATGGTTGTGAGGATCTAAGTGCCTGTGATACAACCAGAACAATTCAGGCTAAAAAAAGCCTTTCTGGTGGATTCTATTTACTTCCCCCAAATCTCAAAATATGACTATTTATTTTCATTTTTGCATTGGAAGAAAAACAAAACCTCAAATATTTTATGAAAAGCTTTTTGTGGGTTGAAACATCTGGTTTTGCCTCACATGTCAGGGCCTGATTTGAATCTCTTGCATAATTTTTGATAAGGCAGATGGACTGTCTCTCTCCCCCTCCCTCCGTCTCTCTCTCTCACATGTAAATGCAGAGAGTATCTGCTTTGGGTTTCAGAAACTTTCATGTGAAAACTTTTTTAAAAATCTGAAGAAATTTTATAAAAAATGTTTTGGTCCACTTAAGAAATTAGCTTTAAGTTAACACGTCTGGAGAGTTGAAGGTACAGTGGGTTTTTCATTAAATGTCTCCAGTTAGTTTGTTTTCTTGCATAATGAAATTAATTTCAGTGGTGAATTGACTTTTGTTGAGTTTCACTCCAAAAGTAAAAATGTTCTGTAGAAAATCTTGCCTTTTTCTCATTTTTTTCCCCTTTCTCTTCCACATTTTTTTTCATAGTTTTCCCCACAGTAGTCAAAAATAGTGAGCATCCGATTGGGTTTCTTAGGTTTTGAGCTAAACCAGAATTTCTTGTTCACTTCATGCACCAATGGAAGGCACAGATCTGTTGTCTTTTGGCTGATATATTCTTGTATGCTTTATTGATCTAAGAATCAGTGCTCACTCTTACAGTGAGAGTCATCAAACCTAGCTGCATAGACCTGAAGTTGTATCTGAAAAGCGAAATATTCACCTTTAACTCCCAGACAGAGAATTAAGCATCTCTAGCATATAACCCTAAAGGGAATCTAGGGATTAGTTCAGGCTTAGACATCTAAATCTCAGATGTATAAGCTATGGCAGATGAATCCTACACAAACTCTTTGGAACTGTTAATTGTCTTCCTGGGAGAATCAGGTTATATCTTCCACTTGATGAAATAATTTTGTTTATTTAGTTACTATACGAAATTCTTGTAAACACGAAATAGCAAACTAAAGATCCTTTGTGCCTTGTGGTTTCTTTTCAGAGATAAGCACACTCTATTTATGCCTACTCTATAAGAGAATTTTATACATGGTGGTTGCTTTCTTCCACCTCAGGAAGAGAGATACTTCTCCTGAGAAAAGTTGCAACATGATCCAAAGTCCAAGACTTTCCATTGACTTCAGTGACTTCTGAATTAAGGTCAAAACTCTTTAGCATTGTTTTTAGCATGAAACCCCAAAAGTGAATTTTTCCGTTATTCAGAAGGTACAAGCTGTTGTCAAATGTTATGGACTTTGTGATTTTTAACTGAAAAGTAGTGCAGTTAATTATATTGGGAAAGCTGTGGATTTTTTTTTCTACTCTAGATTCATATGTCTAGCGGTCGATAACTGTTCATTAATAAATGCACATGTGTAGGCAACAGGATTACATCAGAAATGAAAGCATTCTTTTTTCTTCACAGATTAGATCCTGGTTAGAAACCAATAAACAGAAAATAAAATCCGCTAAGATATTGTTGGGCTGATCTGTTTCTAATACTGCATAGAAAAAAAACTTGGTAAGTTGTTTTTTATAACCAAAATCATTGTTTTGTTCTTTTAAAATCTTTTCAAGGCAAAAATTCCAAAGGCTTAGGTTGTATTTACATATTTTTAGCAGCTTTCTGTAGTTAATTTTTGTCATGTTATCAGCACTACCTCCTGTAGTTAATTTGGCTTGTGGAAAGCCATGATTAATGGGCCTTTGCTATAGCATTAATTTTCAGCCAGAACCCCTCCTTGCCCTTTGGTATTATGTTAATTACTGGAAAAGAACCGTGAAATCACGTATGGCACAGAGCTGTGGTGTGGCAAAGAACAACAATCAGAACCGAGGTTCTGAGATGTGTTCGAAGAATGGGAAAGTATCTGACCTGGCTAATGGCTAGTGGAACCAAAAATGTACAGAGTTTTAGGGATTCGACATTTGAGGTTTGTTTTGGACAAGCGCTCCATTTTACTACTTTCCATTGCCAATGGTAGCTTTTTGGTAGTTCTGAAGAAAATTACTGGGCACTTCTTTTCAGTCTTTGGGAGGAGATACAATTTGAAAGCACTTCTCTCTGTAGATTGTCTCCCCAGTGAGACTGCTGTGAGGTCTGTTGGTTCTTGATCCAAACCCAACTGGAGTCATTGCAGTGAGTTAAGTTTTAGATCTGCCCTATTCTTATGTAGAAGATAGTCCTAAAATTGTCACCCTTGGAGAAATGATTTACTGTATGAAAAAAACCTATGCTACTTAATAATTCTGTGAGCAAACTGCTAGAATAGCAAACAAAATAATTTAGTGATGAGGCCAGAATTATTATTTATTACTACCAAAATAAATGTGAATATTACTATCAAAATAAATGATAGTAGAAAGAGAGAGTAGAAAAGAGAAAGATTTTCTTTAACGTGGAAAAATATTCTAGTAGCCAAAATTAGACTTGTTTGAAAGATTTTATTAGGTAAATATCCAGTTCCTTACCTGAGCAGTACTTTAAATAAAGTAAATGAACTGTTGCCCTGTTTATGTAAATTTGACCAGAACTACCGATGACCTTGGGCAGATAGGGTGGGTCTTGCCAGAAAGTGCAGAGATGAGTTTAAAAGTGTGACCTTCAAAGCCACTTCTGAAATAGATGGATATCTAATGTTTGTGGGTAGGTACCTGTCCTGGCTTTTAAAAGTAAAACTTGTGTGCATTTAAATTTCTTATCCTGCAGATGCCAGAGTAGCCCAGGGAAACCCTTCTGCTTACGTCTGACCGGGATTCTCCAGCCAAGGGGACGTGCTTGTTCCCATAGACGTGCTCAAAACAGTCTGCCCATAAGCTGCCACAAAAAGCACACAGTTGACATGACTAGTTCAACTAAAGAATACACAATAAAAGTTGTTCTGCCTATTGCTCCTTATTTATGAGCACTGAGAGCAGTTATCCAGGCTGTAGGTGACTGGAGTTTCATGACCACCTCCTTCAGAAAGGATCCTACATCTCCGTTCCTTGAAAATGTCCTGCCCACCAGGCTGCTTGGAAAAGGGGAAAAAGAGGGGAACGTCATACCTCTCCCATTTTGAGACTGCTCCTAGAGGCAGAAAAAAATGCTGGATTCAGCAGG
>NW_009610812.1:73775-90633 GCF_000690535.1 Cariama cristata
TTGAATAGGGAGAGAGAAAGCAGGTGGTGCACCCTGCTCTTCCATAGGCTGTTGCAGTGGTTTATGCTAAAGTTCACAAGCAGTGGACAGGACCCAGAACTCACCTTTTTTTCACACAAATGCCCTGCTTATTTTGCTGGAGAATCATGCTTGTTAGTCCCTATAGGCAGTTGCCCCTAAATGAGGTACTACCGCTCTGAGGTGCCTGTGTGTGAATTGGGCTCAAGTCAGTTGTCATGTGTGACACAAGGGTGATGGCACAAGGGGTGATGGCCCCCAGGTGGAAGGAGCGATGGGAGGATACGCAGATATGTCAGGCACTTGGCAGGACTTGTGACACCCCTAAGTGACAGCAATGATGGGTTTGTCCACCTCAACCTCATCAGGAGTGGCCTTGTGAGCTGGTAAAAGACCGGTGTCACCAGCAGACAGGGGAAGACAGGATAATAAAGACAAAAAAGTAGATATTACATTGTGAAATGCTGGGACTTTGTACCTTTTCCAGTTTAAGTGCTAGATGTTCCTTTCTGAAGCCAAGAAGTATCATTTCAGTCTCTCCCACTGATGATGTAAGACTGCTGCATGACACCTAGCCTTTATAAAGCATCAAACTTCTAGCACTATGATAGTTGTTTTTATCACAATGCTCCCAACAAACTGCACATGCTGTTAATATGAATCTATCTTTCAGCAGCAGATATTTCAGGCACTGTTAGTAACATAATCTCATGATGTTGCCATAATAGATTATGCTGAAGATCCAAATCTTGCTGGAATGAATTCTTTCTTTGGTTGTTTTCCTGCAGTTCTTCTTGACTTCAGTGGGACACGTGCCCAAATACTGTGAATATGCTCAGCCTTGTTAATCTTTGTACACTGCTAGGTCTCTGTTAGCCTAAATTTGTAGTCTCAGAAATGCTGGAAGAGCACTGCAGGTAATGGCATGGGCTGGGGGGCACTATGGGGGAAAGGTGGAGCAGCAGCAGGTCTGACCAAGAAATAGAACAGGACGGTAGCAAGCTTGTGGTGCCGTTAAATACTCCCTAAAAGACTGTATAACAACACACTTGAGATGGGATTAAGGGTGCAGCATGCTGAGGGCAGAGGAATCTCTGGGTTCCCGGTACAACACTCCCAGGGGAGCCTGCGCTGCAGTCAAGGGACTACTTGTGTTAGTGTTGGCTGCAGGGTACAGCCAAGAACCACCTACCTTTCTTGGGCAATCAACCATATCCTTTGCAGTGTCTATACTAGCAAATTAGCAGTGCCAGAGGTTTTGCCTTGACCCTGAATGCCGTTGCTTCTGTCATTAAATTCTTAGAGCTGTCCTTGACATGGTTTTGGCTTGGGCTTACTGAAAGCCTCTCGTACTATTCCTGGTCCTGGTTCAGGAGTTAGCCTGGGCCAGGGACCATTGAAAAGGTGGTTTGGATGCGGCCTCCCTATTTTAGAGGCCAGGAGAGTTTAATAAATGCATGTGGCCATGTTATGACAGCATGCTTCTACTCCCAGGGCCAGAGAACGGGGCCTGGAACTGCCCGGTTTATTGGTAGGGATGTAGTCATTGCGTCTGAGAGCCTCCTGCAACTGTGAGGCTCTTGCTGCTTCTAATGCATCTACTTCTGATGCAAAGAGCAGATGTAATAAGACCAAGCCAGGCACTGATGACATTTTTTAGAAGGTCAATTCTTTAAAATGTACATTTTTGCTAAGTAGAAAGCAAGGCAGAGAAATTTAGAGGTCAGAGGAACTCAAAGAAAGGCAGACCTAGTATATTAAACAACTAAAATATTGCATGCTTATAAAAAATTAAGAAAGCTGCAGAGAATTAGAAACAACAGAAAGTCAATGTATAAGAGTCTACATACTCGATAAACTAGATCTGGAAGTTCTTCTGAAAATTCATGTCAGTTTTACAAATTAATGTGTTGCCAATATTCGTATGAACATGTCTAAAAATATTAATCCAATACTTTTCATTCCTGAGCTTTACTGTATGTACACTGTCTTCTCCTAGTAACCCCACTAATTTAAATGGAGTTGAACTAATGTCACATTGATGGGACACACTGAATTATGCTGAACTGGGACAAGAACTACTCTTGTGTTTGTTGTTGCAGTCCAGATAATTGTTAATTCTTTGAAGATGAAATGAATAGCATTTTAGTATTGCAGTTTCATTAAGTCCTCTGCATTTATTAATCTCACACTCTATGTAATCCTAATTAAGATTTATTTCCAGTATATGCCGCTGTTGCCCAAGTCCTATGTATGTATAACACACAGTTTTATACTCAATTATTTGAAAAAAATCCAAAATGACTTCACTGCTGTGGCCTGAGAAAACAGTGCTTTTTCAGCTGCCTGTGACTATCAGTGGAGGAACATTTATGTTGACAAAAATACTCTAATACCTAGCTCATTGCTGTATTACTCCAGTTTTGTTGTAAAACTTGACCACAGTGCTACTCTGACAATGTCGAAAGTATAGCCATGCTATGGTATGGTCATCATGATTATAAACTCTATTCAGTTACCTGGAATCTGGACATTAAATGGGATAGTGGCAGAGAGATACCTCTGATTTATCAATTTTTTCCTTCTGTGACAACAGTGGAACGTTGGGCACTGGAGATGACGTCAGTTTTGGACTGTGGCATCTCTACCAGGCTTGAGGGGGGTCTACACATGTCAAGGTCACTTTGTGCTTTCACATTCAAATAAAATAAAACAAAGCCTCTGTTTCTCTTTTTTGCAAAGTGAACCTCCAAGACTGGAAGGCAGGTAACAATTATAACAGTTTCTCAGAGTTTGAAACTTTGGATGGTGCTTCTAAGCCCTTCCTTTCCTTCTCATATCTCCTTGCCTTGGACAGCAGTCCCTGAGCAGGCTCCAGTCTGGTTTGCCAGACCTCGTCCTTCTTCCCACCAGTATTCCCTACTCATTTGACTGAAGCACATCTTTAGTTTTTCTCTTCTCCTGGTGTGTGTGAAAACTCATGTGATAGATCCTGTGTGTGTTTGCAGGGTGTTGAGGCAGCAGAGAGGAGGGGGTTGACAGCATTAAATTACAGCTACAGAGGAATCATCTTCCCAGGGTTGAAACGTATTACACCGCATGCTCTTGGACCAGAGTGGCTCTGAGTGGCTAGAAGATGCCGGTTGGTTTATGAGATTTCAGGCCAGCAACCATCTCTGGCATGTGGAGCCACAGAATGAGAAAGTGGACACATCTGAGGTGTAGGCTGGGCTGCAGGAGCACATGGGTGACCCCCAGCAAATGTCTTCTCCAGGACAGCTCATCTCTCACGTCCGCATTCTCTGCTTACACCAACTAACTCAAAGCAGAGCCCAAAGGAAGCAACTGTGATTTGCTGACCGGAGTTCAGAGCACATCTTTTCTGTGACACCCATGAGGCCCCAGTCCCAAACAGTTCAGGGAATAATGGTTTTCCCTTCTTCTGCTCTTAAAAGCTGGTCATTCAACATTAGGTTCTGCCACAGACCTGAATAAGAGTGAAAGTTTAATCACTTCCATATTGTGTCTGCTCCAGTCAAGGGTTTAGCCTGAGCCCATTTGCAAATAAATCAATGCAACAGAAGATTTTTCTCTTAAATACATTTAAGTTGGAGCTCTGTATTAAAAAGAAAGTAAGTGAGAATCCACAAAGCCCATTCAAAGGCTAGCTGGTAGAGCTAGTGTTTTCTCTTCGCAGAAAGAAATAATGCTCAAACACCTACAGAGTGTAATTGCACGGGACAGTCCATGTCAGAGTTCAGCAATGAAAACTGAAGTAAATATTTTTGTAATTATTTTTTTTTTAAACTGGCAATCATACATTAGCCTAATGCGTAACAGGTTTTTGTTTGTTTGTTTGTGTTCTGTTTTGGTTGGTAGGGAGGATATGTTCTTTTGTTCTCACCATTTTGTGCTGGCTCCAGTCTCCGAATGGTACCATCGCATTGACTTTGACAGATTCAACTGGAAAACCAGAGGCATTTTAACTAGCGGTGCCCAAATACCAGCTATGTGATATGATTCACTTTGCGGAGGAGGAGAACGGTTTGTTTAAATCGCTGGCTGGTTTATGCCTGGAGGACGCCTGTTACAGAGGAGGTTTCACCTGCTAAATCTACACAACCTGTTCTCTTTCTAAAGGAGTGTTTTTGACAGTTGTCACATACACACATGTGCTGTATAAATGAACTGAGATCTACCTTATACACTTTGAATTACAACCACGTTGTGGTGCTATTAATTGTCTTTGCTCCTGGTTTGCTCAGAAATTTGATCCTTGAGCACAGACCCAAGAAAAGAGGCACATCTTTTTAGACAACAATCTAGAAAAACACGTATTTCTTCTAGAGAAGAAGTGTAAATACTTTTCACTTTAAAAGATGATCTAATTAAGCAGTCAGTGAATGTTAGTTTTAAGACTTCAATGTATTCAGATCCTCTTAGTAGACAGTTTTGCTAATTTAGTGTGCTGGATGATTGAGGAGGGTAGAAGATGTGTTAGGAATCAGAAGTGGCATGTTTTTAGTGAACAGGGAATGACTATTCACTGTTTATCATAAAGCAAAACATGAAGGAGCTTCTGAGAAGGTTATGGGGTGGCAAGTTCAAAATAAACAGTGCATAGTTAAACTGCGGCACTTATAATCCTGAAAGTTTATGTGAATTTCAGAAAGCAATTAGATGAATTCATGGAAAAAAGGTACTCAAAGGCTAATAGCATGAAGAAATAATCTCTGGCTTAGGAAATCCTTACACTTCTGATTACTGGCAGCAGGAAAGGAATGCCAAGAGACGCATCAAGATTCATTTCCCTTGTTATTCTGCACTTTCCTAGTCATCCTGTACTGGTCACAGACCCAGATGAATCTTTGTGCACTTCTTGCAAAATGAAGACCATGAGCTCAACAGTGAATATAAACTGGTGTTAAAGTTACATCAAGTAGAACATACATTTGGAGTACTACTTCACCTAACACTGCCAATTTCATATTACATCTTGTGAGCAGTTGGGCTTAACTTGGTTCACACAAAATTTCTGAGTTAAATTTTCTTCATTTATGTTTCTCTGTAACTTCAGGTTGATACTGAATTCCTCCACATCTTTTTAAATAAGCTGATTTCTAATATTATTCTGTTGTTAAAATAGATACTTTGAGAGATTAATCACTTTGTAATTCAAGTAAAGGTGAAAGATTCTCTCTATAGTTTATGGTATTATAGTAACTGACCACCTGACAAAGAGAACATAATATTTATGCAATTAGTTTGCTGTTATTTTCTGATTGTGGAAATTGCTTTAGGGTAATTTTCTTCAATGTCATTTGAAGAAAAATTTGGTCTTTTTGAGTTTAAAGAATAGAGAAAACATTTTACAATAATGGATGTTGAGTAAATATTATAAGGCTTCATAATATCTTTAAGTTAAATTCAACTATGTGAACCAGTATACAAAAAGTCTGACTTTCAACTAGTCTTCAACTAGGGTATATAGTAATGTATCCTATATATCCCTTACACACACATATACATATATATAGGTGTTCATGTCTGTAAGCACATGGGCGTATTTTTTTATACCTATACTATATATATATGAATAGTATAGAAATGATATATAAATTGCAATTCTGAAAAGAAAATGAAAAAATATTGCATATCAAAGAAGGCAAATGACACTTTCCCCTCATCATAGAAAGGATTTTAAAAATAAAAATCATCTAGTGTCAATACCTGTTCTCAGTATAATATTAGTCTGTTGACTTTTTTCATCATAACAAAAGGCTTATTGAAAATAAGTTGTTCCAATCTCTTAACTTTGTCACTAGTTCCTTTGACAGATACATATTTGTTATTACAGTTTCTAGGAGAAAACTAGCATCCTATGGGTCTGATAACAGGAAATGTGTCTGTTAATATCACAAGTTATATTTGGAGACAGCATGTGCAATACTAAATGCCAGAACACCAATACGACCCATCTGCCCAATATGTAAAGTATAATAACACCATTATGAAGTGATGATATGTTTACATACCCTTGTAACAGGATTAAAGTTTTCTTAATTGTCCCCTTCTTGAACCTAATGTAATGTTTTTGGTGTGTCCTACAGAATAATATTGAAAGAATGAACAAATCAGTGGCGGAACCTTCTGAGATTTGCCTAATTACAACTCAAATTGTTCCCATATTGGAAATTACATGCATATAATGCCTTTTGGGGCACAGAGTAGAAGAAGCATATGAAGGTCAGCCAACAGTGCATTGCAATAAGTTCTGTCTTCACGAACTTCTAAAATGTATTTTTCATGCAATGAGACATTAATTTACTAGAAACAGATTTCAGAATTGTTTTATCCAATTTTAGAAGGCTTATTTTTGCAATCTCCGTAAACCTACTGCAGAAAACAGAAATTGCAGTTGCCCCAAATTTGGTTAAATCACCACAAATAGAAATGACTCAGCTAGGTCATGTGTAGGATTAGGATGCTGCTGCTGCATTTCAGGTACATGGTTCATTTTGAAAGATTCTCAAGGGTTTTAGAGACCTTCCACCAGATCTTGACCTATACATCATTCAAAACAGCTCAGCGAAATGCAGGGGAGTCTTGAATAGGTCTAGGAGTACCTGCTGCACCCAGCTGTGTTCTCATGACACTGTTGAATGTTTTTGATAGGTGAACATACGATATTTCTTTTTATTCCACTCCAGCCTTTTTACAGCACAGCTGCATGTTACCCAACATGATGACTTCTTGCTAGCCTAGAAATGCTGACCCCACTGAGCAGAACTGCACATCTGAGAGCAGAGAGAGTTTCAGAATGACTAAGTCTTTGGGGAATGCCTTAAAGATTAGTGAGGTCTTGCTGAGCTGTTGACAATGGCTGGTGTTTCAGGAGGTCGAAATGACTCTTTTCTTGATTGACTTGATTGCTTCAAGTAAAAAAAATTCCTTGACAATCTCCTTCAAAAAGTGTACTGTACAGTTTTAACAGTGGTATTTCACAATTATTCCAGGTATTGAAAATCATACGAGTCATTAAAATACATTAGCATCTATATATTACTGTAAGAAATACGTTCTAACACCAGTATTCTAATAAAATCCCAGTTTCATCAATGCTTATTCACAGTATGAAATGTCTGAGGACTTACATGTTAGAAAGAGGTCCCATACCACCCTGCAACGGTAAAACTAAACAACAGATGCAAGTGTTGGTTGGGGCTTTTTTTTTACATAATTTAGCTGCTTGAAAGATGAGCTGCCAGCTCCATAAGTAAGATTATGCAAAGCAAAGAAGTGAATATGGTATGTCATGGATATAGGTTAGAAAAGCATCTGGGAAGATTGTCCTATTATTGAGACAATCTGGCTGGGACATCCCCTGTGATAGAACAGTTCATGTCCTATATCTTAGGATCTTTTGATTTCATATCTGAGTTTTGGCATCAGTTTGGTTCATTGGTAGCCTTTTTCCTTCCAAGATCAATGCTGAAACCCATTCTAACTATGAAAAAGGAAAAAAAAAGTCATTTGGCGGTGCTCCATGACCTTGATTTGCTCTGCTTGCAGGGTACAAATGAGAGCTGTGGTATTTTCTTCTGAAAATGCAACTTTTTTTTTAGGTCACTGGAAATTTAGGGGCTAAGAGAGCCAAGTCATACTCCTTGCATGGGTGCGAAGAGAACTGAAAACGTAATTTTTCAGAGTGAATAGCATAATTGGTGTATTGTGATAGCCTTGTACCTGCATATGTTGTGACCTCTGGGTACTAGGGGCTTTCACATTTCATCGATACCATACAGACGATGGGAGAAACATGAACTGGTGCTAGAGCAGAGGCTCAAACCTGAAGTCTATCACTATCAAAGATTTCTGCTTCATGTTGTTACACAGGCACAGCAGTTTAAACTTCTCAATTTACACCAAAGCTCTGCAGTTTTACAGAGCTCTGGAGCTTTGCAAATGTTAGGTTTTGACCACTTGTTCTAGCAGGGAGGAGTGGGCAGGGAGTTTGTGCTCCTACCCGCAGCACAAGTGTGGATAACATTAGGGTTTGGACTCGGTCCCATAACAGGATAACTGCAGCCAGACTCCCTGGGGTGCTCTGGATGTTTTGTGCTGAACCTGTAGTGCAGTTTGGCTCTCAAACCAGGGTATCTGGGCCCATCACATCAGTGTAGTTGGTGCTTTCAGACGTGGCGCGCTGGCGTGGAGTCTCCAGTGTCATTCCTTTCCCTGTTCTTGGCCAGCACAAGTTAGTCATGTGTTCGTGACGTGAACACCTTAACGTTGCTCTAGCTCATGGTGGTTGGTTTGGCCCCCTTGTTTGTTATCAGCAAAAGCAAGATGACTTCTTGCTGCTTCATCAGTGGTACTAACTTGGGCTTAAAGGCTCTGGGTGCATTATCTGCAGTGCAGGCATGACCGGTTCCAACAGGGAAAATGTTTGTAAGCAATGCTTTGTTACTGGAGATTTTTTATGTGTATTCTTGCCCTTAATGAACCTTGTAGCTACAACAAAAGTTGGCAGTTTAGTGGGCGTTATCTCAGATAATCAGCTTTAGTAGCAAAATCAGATCTCACAGCTCCCTTTGGCTTGGTTCAAAGTAAAGGAGCATTAACAATTTAACTTTAGTCTGAGCTAATTGCTTGATGGGGATTGCCAAGTTTATGTGCATGCTTCTGTGTAATTATAATTATGAAAATTGCTCTTCAGCTTGTGAAATGGTGGAACCTTGCAGGCTTTTTTAATTAAGAGGCTGTCAAAGATATATGCAGTTCCAGTACACGAATCCATGGCATTAAAAAAAATAAGTTCTTTTGAATATAGGGATCCAAGGCTCTTGCTGTACAATTATATTATGATTAAAATAATATTTGTGTGAAATATTGTAATTCCAGTTAAGAAACACTAACGGGATTTTATGAGAAATTATTGTCACAAGTTACATTTCATTTGATGGTATTACTCATTTACAAAAGAACTCCTTTGTTGTCCATCATCGTAGTATTATAGGATGACATATTCAGCATAATGTAGGTAGAATTTACGGTTCACACTTCGAATCACATATGGAAGACAGATATCTTTAATCTAAACTATTTACAGAGGGTCCTTAGAGGGGAACTGCAGAGTACAATAATCAGGTAGGCTTTTGGCTGATATAATTTTAAAGAAAGGATGCCAAGTTTTCAGAACATGATCTCTTGTCTGATCTTTCAAGTCAGAATGGGGATAAGGTTGGTACAAAGGGTTCATTACCAATACCAGGATCATCAGTCCCTTTAAAATATTTCAGTCAGGAACAAACTTGATCCAAAGAACAGGCTGTGGAGTTTGACAGCCTGTGTTATTCAGCAGGTTGGAGGGAGAATCTGAATAGTCCTTTAAGGTATCAAAGTCTATGAATGGAAGTGTATTAAAAGTAACTCATTTGAAGGTGTAAAATGTGCCTTTTCATAGTTACAGGCTAATTTCCATGTGTGTTTTTCATTAATGCAAGAAAGAGCTATCTTTCTTTCTCTCTGATTAAAGCTGTCTATAGAACTACGTTAAAAATATTGAAAAAAATGTAAATAGTAAAAAGGTTCGATGTGGTGCGTTGAAGTTCTGAAATCTGGGAGGCTACAGGGAAACCAGAAATGTGCAGTCTTGAGTGTCTATGAATCTATGAACTAATTAACAAAGGCCAGAACCGTGCACTAATGTAAGTTAGTTACAGCCCACTGAATCCAGCCAAAGCAACACCTGTCTTTAATATATAGAAAGAATAATTGTCATGAGGGACTTGAGTCCAGGATGCAATGATGGGAGCTCCACTTCTTGCAGAGGGTAGTAAGGCTCCTAAAAATGATGGATGATAGGTGATGGTTTTCTAACTAAAAACATACTGAGTTTGACAATGAGTAATTTTATGCTGGATCTTGTTCTGATGGATATAGATGAATTAAATGCTGTGCAGCAGCCTTTAGTGGCTACGAGTCTGATGATCACAATCTGATTGCAAGTAATATGTAACTTATACTTCATGAATTAAAAGAGAACAAGCCCAACAACTAGCGCGTTTGTGGAAGTTAGGGAGAAGTGATGAATAGATTTTGTGGAAGTTAGGGAGAAGTGATGAATAAATTTGCCTCAGAGGAAAACTGGAGATGGAAAAATCTGAACGAAAATAGGGAGTTCCTCAGCAAGTGTTTATTGTTTGGCTAGTAAGTCTTGATTTCACATTCAGAGGATGTAATTTGCTAAAATAAATTCTGGTCCAGTGGAGAACAAGGCTACAATCATCCCCAAATATCTGACATATAGAGAAAAAAGAGAGAAAGTTGAAAACAACCTGTATAAAGTAGAAATTGTGAAATTATTAAGAGAAATTAAACCTAATTGTTAAGAGAAATTAAACTTATTATAGAATTGCTGGTGACAGGAGAGGGTGAAGGATATTAGGAACCAAAAAAACCTTTGGGAAGATGTAGGTTTAATGCTAGAGGAGCCAGACAAACCTGACAGTGATGAAGTAAAAAAGACAGAGTTAATAAGGATTTCTCACCTCCATTTGGAAATATATACTGTGACATACTATCACCTTCCTAGCTCATCAGTACCAAATGAAAACAATAGAGATCTGCTAGGGATAAACATTTTTATATCTTCTGTCTTGGCTAACTCGCACCTAAGAATCCTGAAAGAGTTGGCTGAGGAAATCTCTGTTTCACAGATGTTCATTTTTAATAAGTCATGAAATCTTGGGGAACCTCCAGAACAGAGGAAGAATTACAATATTGGGCCAGCAATCAAATAGCAGAAGTGAACTGATCCAGACAGTTTTAGGCTGGCTTACCTGGCATCACCTTCCAGTCAAATAATGGACAGTCTATTACAGGATTCAATTGATAAGAAATTAATTTTCACATAAAGATAATCAAAGCCTGAACAAATGGTTTAGAGAAATAAGCAGGATTTTACTTTCTGAGATGACAAATTAAATTAATTTTGGTAACAGCACAGACAGATTGTGTGTTACAGAGTGTTTTAATGTGTACCAAGTGTTATTCTGATGAAAGGATCAGCACTACATGATATCAACAAGGTGAACTTTGAGTCTATTATGATCCACCTGACAAAATCTTAAAAGACTTGCCAGTGAGTACCTTCATTAAATAGAAAACTTTCAGTAGAGCTCCAGAACGGTGGCTTCTGGCTCCAAAGCCATGTAAAATTTCCCTCAATGCTGTGGAAGTAAGTGTGGATCTATTGCTATCAACATTTGTCAAATATGACACAAATACTATCAAAGTGTTTTCTTATGATGATTACACAGGGCAATCTACATAATTTCATCCAATGAAACCCAATTTGTTTAAATGAACCAGAGATAGGATTATTTTTTTCCCCCTCTCTGTTCTGTTCTGCTTAGTACCAGCCTATTTTTTCTGAAAAGAAAGATAAAGAGTTGGAGATTTTGGAAAAAAAAAAAAAAAAGCCATAAGAATGCTGGAGAAAAAGACTTTTGGTGACAGAGTTGAAGTAAAAGAGGAGTTTATTTTCTTTTTTAAAAAACTGAGGTTCAAGTGGGATGGGAACATTTAACAATAGGCATTTTATCGGAAAAAGCTGCATTGTGGAATCAAAGCTCTGTTAATTTTTCTTTCACTTGACTGATTTTTTCTTATTTGGCAGAATCATCAGGAAGGTATTTTGAAGATGTTGATATAATTCATATTAAAGTTTTTGAAACCTTAAAGGCTATTTTTGTACTTTAAAATGGCTCATTGTTCTGAAATGTAAGCTAATTCTAATAACAGGCAGTTATAAAACCAGAAAATGGTATATTCTTACCATCTGAGAATCCAGAAATCCAAAGAATTGTGAAATTCTTATTGTTCTCAAAATTTTACTTGTGAGTATGTTGAGTATCTTCGATGGGAAAGATAGCTGTTTTGAAAAAAAATAATTGTAGATCAGGAAAACATTGTCCTATTATGTAAGAGAGAGATGACTTGATTATAGAATATGAATAATTTCAAACAAGAATAGAGTACTAGGAGAGAAAGATGAAAAGATTTATTTACATGACAAAAAGCTGTTCTTTTGTACAACATAGCCATAGTAATTTAACTTATTATTTCTATATTGAATCCAATAATTTATATGACTAAATTTTAGCTTCTGGAAAGATGTTCTGTTTTGAGTCAATGTCTTAAAGAGGGAGTAATTCACCATTTTCCTTGATAGATAATTTCAGTGATCATTGACTCATACTTTTAGTAAGATGCACTTCTACTTTGAAAACATCTGCCTCTTGCATTCAACTGTTGACTCTTATGAAATGATTATGCTAAAGTAGTCCTTTAAAACCTGCTGGTTTTCTTCACCACATACATTTTTATGTACTGTAGTCAAGTTGCCCCTTCAACTAACCGTGCAACCCAAAAAGGCAATCAAAACTGAAATAAAGATGTTATGGCTAACCCAAAGACCCAAGTCCAGGTTTTATATAAAGAGAAATGTTATTTGAAACCTGGTACTTTGGATGCTTTCTGTTGCAGGTTTCAGAATACAGATTCATAGAAAATAAAGCTATGTGGGAAGGACCTCCAGGGATCATTTTGTCCTGTGACTCAGGGCAGAATCGACTAAGCTTATGTCATTCCTGCCAGATGCTTACCAAATCTGCTCTTAAAATCCTACAGAGATCCCATAGCTTCCCTAGAAAATCTATTCCAGTGCTTCATTATCCTTACCATTAGGGAGTTTTCCATAATATCTGATGCGAGTCTTCCTCACTGCAGTTGAAGTCCATTACTTTTCATACTTCAAGACAAGGACAGCAGATGATTACTGTCCTCTTTGCCTCAGGCTTTCCAATATCTTAAGCTGGTTCTTTCTTCAAACTTCCCTATAGTAAACAATGATAGTTCTGGCAATCTTCCCTTGTAGGTGAGGGCTCCTCAACCTCTGCTCAGTCCCCTTCTTTTCAACAGACCTGGCTTTCCTTAGAGTGCTCCAAACTAGTGCACTAGCTAAAGTCTTGCTAAAGCTGAATAGAGTATTGCTTAAATTTTAAATGTATTCCTATTGATACATGATCTTTCAGAAGGTGTTAATTCAGATAGTGACCACTGTTCTTAAAATAGAGAGTATGATCTCTTCAGAATGTTCATTTGTCTCTTTTGCAGTACTTCTAAATTCTTGTATCGCACACATCACCAGAGTTACATGCCCTTAGAGGTGTGAGATGGCATAAAATGTAGTTCAAACCTGTCAGCCCAGCTTTTCTTGGTTGTTGAAGTCTTATGTGATAGTAACCTTGTTTTTTGGAAACATATTTTTCACATTTGAAAATGTCTGTCACAGTTTGGAGCATCTCGCTAGATTACATCACAGTGGCATGCAACACACAGGAAATCTGAAAAATATGCTGCATTAAACTGCCCTTAAGGAAACTGTGGTATTCAAAATAGAATATGTTTTAAATCTTACTTGCTTGTTTGTACAACTGGCCTATGGTACGTAAGCCACATTAGAACTTGGAGGTCGTGTGTAGTAACCAGGTATCCCATTTTTTTCGGGGTAAGTTCACTCACATTACCATGCACTCTGTTCTGAGGTGAAGGGAGTTGTAGAAGTTGGTGTTTTAACCTGAGATAAGTTATTTGCCAATTGTAGTTCTGCCTGATTGATAACGGAACTGGGATACAAAAGAATGAGACATTTATCATCTGAACTCAACTCAATTTAGCGAGACTTTATTGACACCAGAACTTCTCTAAGATCTGCCAAGGAATGTTAATCGCTGTGCTATCTATCAAGAGGAAAGGAATAGCTCAGTATAAAAAGAGCCCTTTATTAGAGTGCAGATAAATATAAGTGCAGATAAAACCAATGTACTTTGTTATATTCATCAGGGACTGCGCCCTTTCTGAAATTTTACTCGTTGTTGCCAAGTAGTTGATTGATTTGTTTTAAGTCATAATTTCATCACATATCCTTCTTTACAAAATATTGAAAAGACACTGTGAATCTCACTTGATTTCAGACTTCAGCAGTATATAGCTATGTCCAGTTTGTCCCCTTCATTCATTTAACCTCAAGGGAAAGAAATGGGTACCTTTCTGCTGCATTACCTCTCCTTACCCTCTCCTCCTCCTCCACTGCTCTGCTCTCACCTGCAACAGCCCTCCATTTCCATAATGTGAATGTGATTACAAGGTGCCTCTGGCTGGACTATGGTATATCGCATTTCTTTGAGGGGAGGGCAGCCTCTCTCCCACGGTGACTAGCCTGAAGCTGTTCTGATCTGTTTCAAGACCCTAAATTATTATAATGTGAATAGCAAAGGTAAAAATAACACACAAACAAAACGGGCCAAAACCCAGAAAGGTTAATATTGTGTATTCTTTTCTTTTGAAACTAGCACATTGAACAGGATGGGTTAGTTTCAATCTTTTTTTGTTTCTCATTCTTTAGGAGAGAAGTGGACTGTGGCCAGGTTTTCCTATCACAGCCCATCTGTGTTATGCGCTAGGGAGACAAAAGAAAAGATTAAAGATGTTACCGTGTAAAATGCTTTATATTTTGGGGGTAGGGGTGGGGAGTAGAGGAGCTGGGGAAGATAGAAAATTATTTCCAGTTGAAGATTGTACTTAAAAATTATTATCATCTTTTGTTGATTTCAGTTGTCTGGGGAGTTTGAGATGAATGATGCCACAAATTGCTGATCAAATATGTCAGAATTAATTTCTGCTTTCCACAATTTTTTTATAAGGCTTGTTCTGGTTGAACTTTGGGCTGCTTTCCTTTTGAAATAAGTTTGAAAGTGGCTTGACATGAAGGTGTGAGTATGGAAAAATGGAGAATAAATGCTAGCATAGTACTAAATCTGTATGTACTAGAAAATAAAATTCCACTCATCAAAGGAGAAGCCTGACCAATGTGTCAATCCATCATTTTCCCAAATTCTCCAGAGTCTTTAAATGCAAATTAACTGCCCAAAGTTATATTAAAAAGATATTATTCAGGTTGTAATGTCAAATACTCAAGTGTTCGGAAATTGCTCGTCTATGCAATGTGAATTAAAATCTCATGTGCATATGACACAGTCACTAATTGTATGGTTCAATATGTTTTGTTTCAGTGGGACCTTCACCATTTTTAGGAGAGGAAATGGATGTTGCTGACTTAGGGAACAATTATTACTTATCTTATGGCTAAACATCTATTCAAACCGTGAAGTCAGAATTATTAATTTCCTCATGATATTTTCTGTGCTGTCCATGACTTTATAATCTGAGGCTTCATATGTCCAAACTTCAGAAGAGTTATTTATCTTCCCCATACTCCTTTCAGGTACAAGGCAGCACTATCACAAAAGCTTTGAGGCACTGATGTAAGATATTATATGCCAAAATTTAAATGCCCAATTTGAGATACCTTAAGTTTACCTTGAGATACCTTGAATTTATTACAAAATTCAGCTTTGTATATGACAGTATCTGTACAGAATGCAGGTCTTGTTGTCTTTATTGGCAGTTGTGAGTCCTCAGCGGTTATGGAAATCATTTGGTCACTCATACAATGAAGACTACACTAACAGCAACTGCCTAGGTAGAGTTTGGAATTTATGGTTTGCCTAGAGATAAAATGTTCTGCAGGACACATAAAATAAAAATCTAAGAATGGCCATGCAGGTGAGAACAAAGGTCCTCCTGACCCTACTTCTTGTATCGAAGAGCTATGAGAAGCCTAATATGATCATGGAAGATGAAGACTTCCAAGATGGTTGTATTAAAAGTGAGGCTGATTTTTGCTAAGCATACTGCAAATGCAGACTGTTTTCTGAATTTTTTTTGGACCATTTCTGTTTCTTTGAGTGGGGAAAATCACACACTTAACATACAAAGCTCTCTTTTATGCCAGATTTCAAGATTCTTAAGTGAAAAAAGAAATCATTGCTTCATTGAAGCAGAGTTTTCAGGTACTTTTTCCCCTATTGTCATTTTCCAGAATTGCTAACCATGTTAGCTGAAAATTAATGGAAGTTTGTGATGGACACCTATTACATAGAAAAAGCAATAAAAACTGTTAAACTGTGGTTGAGGGCCACTGAAAAGGGACTGAAAATAGCAAATCTGGGGCAAGTTTCTTAATAGGCAGTATCACCAGCCACACAACTATTCAGAGTCTAATCCAGAGCTGACGTGCCCCTCCTTTGAGTTTGCTTGGTTTTTATTATTGCTTTAGTTTGGAATATTCTGTGACTCCACCATTGCTGTATATCCTAAAAATAATACATTTGCCTGATCATCCATGTAACCATAGCAATTTACTTAAATGGAAAAGTATCACCCATGCTTCTCCCTTGAGAACACTGAGCCGCATATCATAGAATCATAGAATCATAGAATGGTTTGGATTGGAAGGGACCCTAAAGATCATCTAATTCCAACCTCCCTGCCATGAGCAGGGATACTTTCCACTGGACCAGGTTACTCAAAGCTCCATGCAGCCTGGCGTTGAACACTTCCAGGGATGGGGCATCCATAACTTCTCTGGGCAGCCTGTGTCAGTGCCTCACCACCCTCACCGTGAAGAATTTCTTCCTAATATCTAATCTAAATCTTCCCTCTTCCAGTTTAAAGCCATTGTCCCTTGTCCTATCACTCCATGCCCTTGTAAAAAGTCCCTCCCAGGCTTTCTTGTAGGCCCCCTTTAGGTATTGGAAGACTGCTGTAAGGTGTCCTCGGAGCCTTCTCCAGGCTGAATAACCCCAACTCTCTCAACCTGTTTTCATAGAAGAGGTGCTCTTGCCCTCAGATCATCTTCATGGCCTCCTCT
>NW_009610813.1:0-13384 GCF_000690535.1 Cariama cristata
GAAAAAAAAAACCAAACTCAAAACAAAAACCCAAACCATGAACATTTTCATATTTTCAAGTGGAATCAAGTGGACATCATATACTGTATTTATTCAGATATATCCTATATAGAGTATTACAGCTGATTTCTCCAGAAATACCTCTGCTTATTTGAAAGAGCAAATGTGCAATCATTGCAGACTACAGGTGGCAGAAGGAATGTCCTTATGCTTTCATTCCGTACGGATCAGCACTTTAGCTTATATGCTCTAAATAATGATAGAGGAATAGTTTTGCCTATGGAATTGTACTACACAGTATGAAGCAACGTCTGTTTCCCTGTAAAACAGTCTTTCAAATCTTGATTTATTTTCCTTGGCGCTTCTTCACACTGTGCATGTGATGGGGTCTCATATGGGGTGACCCGATGGAAGTATCAGGGAAGATTTACTACGTTTTTTACAACATCCTGGTGATGGATTGATATAATCAGCAAAGAAATCATATCAGAAAAAGTCAGTATTATTGATAGATAAAATCCCTAATTTCACAAGAGGTTCTCAGAAATGACACTGACAGGTTAGGGATGATCTGTTTATCTGCAAGCTAATAACTTTTTTCTTGTTTTATTGTTGTCATTAGAAATCTGAGGCTATTTCTGAGGTTCTTAAGTGCAGCCTGTTCTGAGGGAAATGTGACTGGTCTTTCCTGTCCTGCCTGGGAGCAAGAGGCCAAGCCATGCTTCAGCTACGCCAGACTGTCAAGGGTGGAGAGCAGAGGCCACATGCTGCCCTCACAGATCCTACCAGTGCAGATGACAAAGGCAGAGAACGGAAATAATCCCCCCAAGTCCCTCCAACTTTCTGCCACTTTTCGAGGAGCCACATATAAACCGTGAGTGCAGGCTCCCAGGGGAACAACGTTAGAATGATGGGTTATTTCCCTTTCTACTCCATTCTGTTCACCAGTTACATTCCAACATTTTAGTGCAACTTGAACTAGAAAGGAGAATAGGAGATGTCAAGCAGGATGCACTTTTTATTTTTAAGGTCTGGAGTGAGAAAAAAAGCAGGAGATTCTTCCCTAAGTAATTTTTAGTAATTTATTACTTTGCTCTTACAAAGCAAAATATATTATATTAAGTCCATCAGCTCTTCCCTTGGTGCAGCGGAACTAGCACCTGGTAATTTTGTTTTCTAATCCCAGTTCACCATTGGATTTCTCTAAGCCTTAAGAGAAACAAGCTAGGGTTTGTCTGGAAAGCTTGTACTCAGTTACTAAAACAATTTAAAACATATTTAGTAATACCAAGTCAAGCCTCTCCTCCACAGTGGAACTGTAAGAGGATAAAGTGCATCTTAAATCAAGACAGATTAATTTAGCTCTAAACTAAGTGTTTTATGAATAATTTTGGTTTTAATAGCACTGAACATTTTCTAATATTGACCAAGTTTGAAAGTAAAGTCTTCAAAAGTGGCATCCCTGCCTTTTTGTGTCTCACCTTGGCTCTGCTCTGCAATCCGAAGACCTCCTTCTATGAGGACAGGCTGAGTGAGTTGGGGCTGTTCGCCTGGAGAAGAGAAGGCTCTGGGGACACCTTATTGTGGCCTTTCAATACTTAAAGGGGGCTTATAAGAAAGATGGGGACAGACTTTTTAGAAGGGCTTGTTGCGATAGGACAAGGGGTGATGGTTTTAAACTAAAGGAAGGTAGATTCAGACTAGATATAAGGAAGAAGTTTTTCACAATGAGGGCAGTGAAACACTGGCACAGGTTGCCCAGAGAGGTGGTAGAAGCCCCATCCCTGGAAACATTCAAGGTCAGGTTGGATGGGGCTCTGAGCAACCTGCTGGAGTAGAAGATGTCCCTGCTCATGGCATTAAAGGTCCCTTTCCAACCCGAACTATTCTATGATTCAAACTGTCCTCCACTCTTAGGCAGACTCCACGTTCCTGTCCCCAAATTAGGAATAGTCTGTCCAAAACTGGGTTTGGTATGCATTATTATTTAAACAATTATAGAATGAAAAAGTGATTAATATCTGTTACATTTCTTTTCTGGAGGTTCTCTCCAGACCATACAAAGTGCTAGATATAAAATGTTCCCAAATATCCATCCCATTTCTAATACGCAGTTGCCATTAAAAAACAAACAAGATATTGGGATGCGTTTGGAACATGACAGAGAATGACACAAGAAAACATGACAATGACGGCTTATAAATCAAGTGAATGGCGTAATTTGGAATTTTGTGCATAGTATTGATTATCCCATCCCAAAATGGGTATTACAGAGTTAGAGGAGTTTCAAAGGCAGTAAGATGAATGGTTCTCCAAAAGTAGGTTCCACCAAAGCAGACCAAGTAAGAGTCTATGTGCATATTCTTCTCAACTAACATAATCTGAAAGTTGCACATGCAAAATTAATCAATCAAAAAAGTCTGGGCTTTGCAACTCACTGATACATGATGTTGCTGAAGCCAAGAATAAAATAAATATGAAAATCAGAAAAAGGGCTAAATTGTTACAGGGCCAGAAAGAGATTTGGGAGCGAAACCAGCTACGTGAAATGTTCCCCACTCTAATCTGTAGGAGCAGTGGAAGGATATGGGTACCTTCACAGGGTGAGGGAGATTACAATTAAACTGATGGCCTTTGAGAGTTCCTCTTTCTCTGCTGGCTAAACAAAGAATCTGAGACTGCGACATCCCTGATTCAGGATCCTCTACTGAGGTTCTAAAGTTGTGCATCTAGATCTTATTTTCAGCAGAAGGGAATGCAAGCATCTTTTTCTCTTCCTATAAAATATATAGAATAGTCTAAGGTCCCTGAAAGGGGCCAGCTCTTGTTCAAGCCACAAGAAAGAAATAAAAGACAGACAAGAAGGAATCAAAGATTAAATACTAGAAAAGATAATTAAAACAACATGTTTGACATTTCAAATTCAAGCTTTTGCTCCATTCGTACATCACCGTATTGTTTGTTATAATCACACAATGCATGACAATACACAGCCTCATCAACTTTTCTGCAGCTCCTGAACAGCTGGAAAACCTTATCGCTGCGTGCCTTTGTCTTTGCTAGAGCACTCCTTCGGCTTTAGCAAAGCTCAGGCACCTGCATTCTGCTGAAGCCAAGGCAAACTTTCAAAAAGAGAACAAACCGATAGAGGCTGACTTTCAGCAGGGCTACTAACCCCTTCACGTGAAATTAACAGGAACTATTTGGCTGACTAACTCTGGGAAAAAAAAAGTCAGGTCTTACCAAACAACTCACAAAATTGTTTCATTTTATTTGTTGGTTTGTTTGTTGTTTGTTTTTTTTTTATCTTCCATCATGGCAAATCGGACCCATAAGCTTTTCTGGTTTAAATCCTGTATTATATGACATACTTAGCACCATATTTATTAGAAGTATTCTTACCTGTAATTAAATCATGATGACCTACAGATCTACCACATTTCCCATCCAAAATGTGTTGTGAAGAAGTGTGGAGTTGTTGTATAGCTAAGCATTCACTTAGTACATCTTGTTCGATATCGGTACATGAATTTAGCTACAAGAGGAGGATAAACAAACATTTTATTTCAAAGTAAATCAAACAACTTCTAATTGAATTCGTATGTCTCTATGCTTAAAGGTTATGTCTAGAAGAAAGGACTAAAATGTAATTCTTAGGAACTTGGTGTAATTAAGGATGTATCTATTACTTGGTTCTTTAATTAGAGATAATTTTGGTTTTCTTAAGTGCACAAGTTAAGTGTGCTAATCTTAAATCAACAACGGTTTCCTTCAGAAAATAACGTACCCTGTGTTTCTTCAAAGCTTCTTGACTAATTTAACTGT
This sequence comes from Cariama cristata, assembly GCF_000690535.1. Classification (NCBI taxonomy): domain Eukaryota; kingdom Metazoa; phylum Chordata; class Aves; order Cariamiformes; family Cariamidae; genus Cariama; species Cariama cristata. The sequence goes on from NW_009610813.1 coordinate 3,826, forward strand.
GCGTTTTCAGGCTTTCTGTCGTTTCTTGGGTTCTGTGGCAAAAGGATTGCATCACCTTGTAACTGTGACATTTGGAAAGACATTTGAAAAAAAAAAGAAAAGTGTTTGTGCTTATCAGATTAGAACTGGCGGAATAATGCGCTGGCAGTAATGTGTAAGAGGTATCACCGATATGTCAGCTGTTCTCCATGTAAATTAAAGCTCTGGCAAAAGTGTCTGAAGCAAACTCTTGAAAACCACAATGTCGATCATATTAAAAACAGCAGGAGAGGAGAATTAAGAAAGAAAAGCATTTCTAATTCTCTTTCAAACATGCTGATGTTGCCAAGCTTTTGTCATAATAGAGTGCTCCCATTACACAAACAGCCATCATATTCTATAGCCATTAATAAATAGTTATTGTCTTTATGTTTACAGTTTTGCATACCAATCTCCCCTGGGTTTGGTTATTCTAAATAAAAGGTCCAGGCAAACCTATTCAGAATTCTGCTATACAGCCATTTGTTGGTTCAAGATAAACATCTTACATTCGGATCACAAAGTGCATCTGCAGCCAATTAAACTTAAACTACTACTACTAAATTAACAGCTAACTTTCTCCTATTTTGTTCTTGCAAAGCCTTTCAGAACAACCAAATATTACCACTGCAGTCATCTTCTAAACTATGAACTAAATATTCAGGATTCCTTTGATGTAAGTCTAAGTTCAGGCATTTTATTTTATATCAGAGATGGCACATTTTGGTACCATTATCTCAACCAAGACCTGTGGGCAGAGCAGCCTGTTAATTTTTCTTTCTTGGCTAGGTCATTTCCACTCAGAACTCTTGGGAAGCTGATGCCAACAGGCAACTGCCATTGCTGAGTCATAACCAACAACAAGCAAGTGAGTATAAACAGTCTTTTCCCTTTTCCTAAATCTGAAATCCAAGGTAGACTGTCACTGTTTCAGTAACACTGAGATTTATTTAGTTGTGAAAGGTTTTTTTTTTCCCTATAAGCATTTAAGTGAAATATTTGGGGACTTTTATTATTTCTTTATGAGTCAGATTTGCTTTGGTCTCTTTTAAGAGAGCCTGATCAAAATGCACTTTAAATCTGCTGCTTTTTCAGATGCCTTTTAAGTTCAAGGAAAAAAGACACAGGATCAAGTATTCATAAAGTCATCATGGATAAATGAGACAGGAAATCTGAGGATGATTTCAAACCACTGGAGGAGTGCAGATTTAGACTGGTCTACCAAATAAGGTGTGGGAAGCAAGAAACTAACATTATTTCAAGCTAGACTTTATAAGTCTATGGGAGGGTATGTATATGCATGAAGGAAAATTCCTCAAGCTAGGAGATTAAGAGATATGAAACCCTGGATATTTGACGTCTTGGTATATTCAAGCAGCTTGAGCTTGCAATTTGTGTGTACTGCATTTGTCCTGTATTGATTCTATGCTTAAGGCCTCCCGCTGCTTATGCAGGAAGTATTTTATGCCCCTTAACGCAAAGTTTGGATTTAGGGTTTTTTTCCCACCTTCCTCCGCAGAACTGGAAATAGGCCTCAGCAGGTGACAGGGTATAACAATGGGGATGGTTCTTTTGTCCAGATGTAAAGGATGTTAACATGTTAATGCATTCAGCCCAGTACACAGAGCTGAACAAATGATACCCATCTTTGGTACTGGGAAATAATTCCCTCCTTCCTTCCCCCAGGAAGTACGTCAGGAAGATGGGGAGGGGTTCTCTCCTTTGGAACGGGGAGCACGGTTGCTTTCCACAATCAGCTGAGAATTTCATATAACAAAATCTTCCTGTCACAAAGATCTTGCTATTGCAAAAGACTTTGGTGCCTCAGTCAACCTCTTTCTGTGGCCAATTACTGCTATGGCCTTCTGATTCTTACTCTCATTAAGACCTGAAGGTTGCTCTAGGGAAGCATTGGGAATTTGGCGACCTGTGGTGTGGGAGGTATGTGCACTGCACACCCTCTGGAACCTTCTAAAGCAGAGCGCTGTAGTGAAAACACATGGCCTGGTAATACAAAATTGGCAGTCCTTTCCAGTCCTGCCAGGCTAAATAAAAGTTTGACAAGACCTGATGTATGCGGAGACAACAGACTTGATTCTGTGGACATCTGGATGGGTGTTTGGCATGAGTAGGGTTACTCCCAGGCACAAAGCTCAGCATGTAGTAAGTGTTTCTTGACTATTTGAAATAGTGTGCACAACTCTGGACACTGATGTTCTACGAACTGTTACTCAGGCTGCATGCACCTGATGTAGAGAAGGGTTACAGGAGGAACTGGGGGACAGACAGCTGTCCTAGGAAAAGGAACCATAAGTTCAGATTAGTGAATCTAGCGAAGTGAAAACTGTAGAAGAGAAACAGCAGGAGGGAAGGAGTGTAAGACAAGGGACATGGCTGACACAAGGACAAATCAGTATGAAATCATCAAAGCTCTATTCAAGCAGGAGAATTAGGCCTTTTTGACATCTCTTTTGATACTCCTCCATGGCTTATCCCAAATTCTGCAACTAAGATCACCTGTGTTCTCCTATTGTCTCCTCTTCACGTGTTCCTCTCTGCTCTGCAGTACTTCTAGTTCTTACCTGTGACATTTTTCCAAACTAGCTGCTCCCTAGCTCTATCTTACCAGGCTGTCATTTCTGCTCTGTCCTCCATCCTTTAAACGTGCCTTGCTGTCTCATCTGTGATGCTCTTGGCAGTGGCGAGGCAGCTGGGGGAAGATGCCATTGCTGCTTATTGAACGAATTGTAATTGCTTGCTAAGGCTTGCATTCCCTTCCACTCCTGGGCCTGAAGTATGCTCATGGTCTGTTCTGTCACAGACTGGCTCTGTGGGGTCCCAATCATCTTTTTACAAACTGTGTACAAATGTGTAATAAACAAGTCTCTGATCCTGGGCTGGTGCCCATAAGCATCCTCATTTAATAATGAGTTCAGGATTTAGCCCACAGAAACCAAAATACTTATTTGAATCTAATACCAGTGAAAACATAACTAGCAGTCGGGGTTTGGAATGATTTATAAATGCATTTAAAATACAGATGTGGTGGGAAAAGTGGGGGGTTTTCATTCTCATCTGTTACAAGCGCTCCTTTCCTGACATTTCCATAGTATCCTAGCTTAGTTTCATTTGCGTTTTAGATGATCTGCCAAGATGTATTTACTAGCTGATTGCAGAGACTCAATGCATGGACAATTTATGTGAATGACAGCAGAATTTGGGCTTCTGTATGAAAGATGAACCGGAAAGAAATGCTTGGAGAGAAAGTGTGGGGCAAACCGAAATTAGAGGATGGCAGCCTCGAAAGTGCAAAAGTATAAGGTGGACTGGTTAACAATAGTGATTAAAAACCAACAGGAAAATTAGCTCAACTTAAGTTTTCTTCTAGCAATACTGGAGAAGAACTCTGATTTGAAAATATATCAACTAAAGGTAAATTAAGAATAACTATACTGAGGAGATCTGGTGATATGACACTTTTTGCCTAGTTGGGCTTACCTTCTTACGCACCTGTTGTTCTTTGGCTGAGTGAGCTTTCACATGTTTGCGCAGAGAGCTGGGGTCAGTGTAGCGTTTGGAGCAGCCAGGAATCTGACAGGCATAGGGTTTCTGTAAATGTGAGGCAAGGAAAAAGATTTCATATTCCTCTGCATCTCTACAGTCGCCATACAGAGTGCTGAAGGATGGCTGTTTCTGTGAAACACAGTGTTAAGCCTGAGCTTTTTGCTCTGTTTGCTGTTTCCACATTTGCTCTGTCTCCTCTATGCACACAAGCCAGACATAATGCAAACAGAAGAACCGCATTGATAGCTCTCATTTTGCACTCCATGCAAGCACTGAGAGCACTTGACACATCTGTACTCTGGCATGTTGGATATAGATTACTGGGCCGAATTAAATTCTAACGAGATGTAACTGGATGGGTTTTGAGAGCATTACTTTTTTTTTTTTTATCCTTTAAAAAGACAAAACGATCATGTGATCACCCCATATAATTATAAATACAGAAGCTCTGGGTTTGAGTTCCGATGTACATAGTTTTTACAACAACTGTTCCATATGCAGCAGAGCAAAACCTGTGGTTTCCTTCATACCTTGTTCCTGTTTTGAACAACAACAGAAATGTCTTTCTTTTTATAACTCTTAACCAAACAACCTGCATCAAACATTAACATCTGAGCAAATCAATACGGAAAGAAAAATCTGCTATTGTTGATTTTGTCGGGAAGACCCTTCCAGCTGATTTTGGCATGTGGGAGAGCTTGCCACTATTATGTGGCACAGTATGAGCACTATCTCCTGGGAAAACCATCTGAGCTGGGCAGGCAGTTCCAGTGCTCTCTCTTCTCATAGGAAAATAAAAAAAGAAATAAATAAGGATGCTCCAATTTAACCGCTGATTCTGGAGTTCCAATGACCGAAAGCCTCATCAAGTTCTTCTCTTAGTTATACCTACTCCCAACAAATGAAACACTACTTCTGTGTTACAGTACAACCACCAAATGAATGTGCAATTACCAAGTTGAGCAAAGGGACTCTGGCACTTGTTATTAAGTAACCATTGACTTAAGTGATAGCAAAATAGCCCTGCAGGTCAAAGCTCACAAAGTTTTAAAGTTGAGCGAACAGTCATTTTTTCTCTGCTTTCTTGCCTCATCCGTCAGCATTACCTTAGCCTTCTCACTTGGATTAGTAAGTCCTTTTGGCGTCTTCTCAAAGGTAGAAAACTGTTTTGTCATGACCTCAGTGTCACATTCTTTAATCCCCTTGGTATCAGAAAGAGGACGCACAAAAGGGAAAAAAACCTGCCGGTTTGGGGAGAAGTGACTGTGAGGTCCTTCAAACAAGTTGCTCTGCTCCTGGAGGAGTGATGACGTGCCCTTTTTACCACAAGGACAGATACGTTCCCTTTGTTCTGCTTCTACCTAGGAGAAGGATCTACTTCCAGATGATTTAGTAGAGATTCCATCAAACTAGCATACACCAGTAAGTCTCTGAAATGATTTACAGATTCTCCTTTGGAGAAGATAAATGATGGAGTGACCTACGTTGAGAAGCTTTAAAACCAATTCCAAATGCACTCAATAAGGAATAAGCAGTCTATATAAACCCCTTTTCTCTGTAAGTACCTCCAGAGGGTAAGTATTGCTGCTCTGTCCAGCCAGGAGGAAATTTCTGAAGGAATAATAGGATCATTCACCAATTCATGACCTTACAGGCTAACACAGCACCTACCCAGAAAGTTACAGGGCAAAGCAGATTTATTGAGAGTGTCTGGAACACAGAGAACTGACACCTGAGGAAAAACTATGGAAAACTTTAACAAATCCCTCAGCAGAAAAACTAGCAGAGTATTTTTCAAATCATTCATGTCACTCAAATTACTGATAGAATTGTTCAACTTAGTGATAGGGAAATGAGATGAAAATCTGACCACCCTTAAAAAGGTTCATGGCTATTTGCTTTGACATTCCAGGCAGTTGTTTTGTCCATGAGCTAATGCAACGTGCAGTCTTTACAGCAGCACCATCCTGTAGCTCTGGTATTTTTCTCATTCACATAAGCACACAATACGTTAGGCTAAACCATAGGACTTCAATTAAACCAGGTAAGTGGCAGTTAGTTACTGTGTTGTAGGACTACAGAAACAGTTTTAAAGAACTTGCAACGGAATAGCATGGAGGATATTTTTAGACATTTAAGAAAGTTAGTAGAAAATGATTACTGTACCTTTTTCCTGATTTATGAGCATTATAAAGACAGAGATAAAGGGAGAAGAAAAGAAAACAGAAAGTTAAGAGATTTGTCTTCAATAACACACAGATCAACAGATTTAAGAATTTTTGCTTATTTTAGTAATAGTTTGAATTCTCTTTCAAAACAAGTAAATGGCATTCCATTTGTGACTTTGGCTAATACAAAATATATCTATTAGATTCAAGCAGTTAAATTTCAAAACTGTGTACCCAACTTAGTACATTCACTTTCAAAAGAGACGTGTTTTAGAACTAATTACAAATTCAAATATCTCAGGTTGACTTTCAAATAAATAAAACATTGTTATTGTAAGTGTGCTTTGGTTTGGAAAATGTGACTGACTTGCTTCTCTTACTTGTTTGTTTTTGCAAGGCATAATGTACATTAGACATTCCTTAATGCTGCACTGTCTGAAATGTGTAACTGCTTAAAAAGTAAATATCAATTAAACTCAAAAGTTCTGCCCCATAAACACTTGGCCAAACGTTAAGCCATATATTCACTTCTTTGAAAAAGACAAAGGAACAACTCTGCCTGTTATTCTTCATGAGCTTTATGCTGAGGACTTAACTGGTCTGCAAAGTTATCTACTTTCTTTCCCCATAATATGGTGATTTAATTTTATTGGAGCCTAAGACACTAGACAGGCTCCCATCTTCTCTACCAGACAAGTGAGAAGGCTTGTAGAGTTGAGCCAGAACCTACCAACTGTACATAAGAAAAGAATTTGTTTCTTCAGTTAATTCTGATGGTGGGTACTTAACAAATTTCATATAGTTACAAGACAGATGTATTTTTACCTTTACAAAATTACGTCCAAAACTGAGATGCATTTACCTTCCACTGAGATGTCTGAACTGCTTTTGCCTTCATTCAGAACAGACTTTATTGAAGCAGCACAGGACAGGAAGCAAGACAATGACACACATTTAGTACAGCAGCAATGACTCAGCTTTCACTCATACTATACCTTATTCTACTGCTGCCTCCTCTTACTGGAACAGGAACAATGAGAGAGTTTGCTGAGTAACTTATTCCTGAGTAACTTATTCCTCAGCATGAGTAAGGCAGCTGAATCTGCCTTTCTGTGACCAAGACCTTTTCATTTCTCAAAGCACATACAATTTTCTAAGACGCTCCTCATGAAAAGGAAAAGTCACCCTCCAGTTGCAGAACAGATTGTGTACAATGACCATTGGAAAATTCAGTGCAACTCCCAGTATGAAATCATGCTTACGGTATCCAGGTGTGTTCGCTGATGCTTTGCCCGGTCACTGGAGTTGCTGAAAGCTTTCTGGCAGCCAGGATGCTGACACAGGTATGGCTTCTCCCCAGTATGACTCCGGAGGTGAATCTTAAGGTTCTCAAGCCTAGAAAATGCCTTGTTGCACCCTTCAAACTGAAAAACGTCATAAAAAAATCGTTGTAAAGTACTATTAAATAAACCATGTGCAGCCACAATGAGAACAGTGTAAGATCCAAGTTGGACACGCAATAAATCAACCAACATTCAAACATCTGTTGAAATATATGGATGAAAAACAACATTTTGTGCTGTTCATTTAATCTGTCACTGAAGACATGGTGCGTAGCTCAATAATAATACAAGGGTTATAAATATCTCACATGTTCTGTCTGGAGTACTGAATGCTTAAAGACACGGGGTCAGAACAGAAAATTTAAAGAAAGAACAAGTGTTCTGATGAGTTCTCTTAGGTGTCCGTTGGCACAGGAACCACTGTGAGCAATAACAATTAGCTGCTAGAGACAGAGCGCAAGAGAAGCTATTTGTGGCGGGTTAGAACCTGGTTTCAGATGTCTGAAATACTATACACTGGAGCAGATGAGCACGGACTATTACAAGAAGACCTGATCCATTTGAAGATCAAGCCAAAGGAGCTCTGCTGTTATTCTGCACCCTTTTCTTTACTAGCCGTATCATTCAGATCTGTCCTCAGCATTTATACAACCAGTAACCTGAGCAATTCTGACTTCTTAAGCACCCGTTTCATTAAGGAACTCAGTAATAAAATGCTGCATAGCATTCATAACAAAAGTCACTGTTTCAAATTAAACCTGAATAAATAAGTAAGTAAAATTTCCAGCTATTAGGCCAAGGGAAGGGTGTTTTGCATTGCTTGCTGATAAGTTTCAGCGTTACAGACAAGAGGTGATTGCAGTACAGGCACTGCCTCTAGGATGGGCTTTGGGAATTAACTCAGGTGAGCACAAATACATGCATGTGCACATTCATGCACCAGCAAACCCATAAAATGCACTCAGATACCTATGTGTGTGTACAAATACCTATATGCACACATACTTGTGTGTGATGGTATGCATACACTTGCCCTCCCTGCATTGCAGCTTCATGGCACTGCAGATCTTCTAGTGTCTCTATAGAGACAAAAACCTGGCTCCTCTATGATTCAAGGTCTCAAAGAACGTATTTGAGAAACACAACCCTATTCACCTTCGTATCATAGAATTATAGAATAGAATCATAGGATAATTTAGGTAGGAAGGGACCTTTAAAGGTCATCCATCCATCCCCCTGCAATGAGCGGGGACATCTTCTACTCCAGCAGGTTGCTCAGAGCCCCATCCAACCTGACCTTGAAATCTTCCAGGGATGGGGCTTCTACCACCTCTCTGGGCAACCTGTGCCAGTGTTTCACTGCCCTCATTGTGAAAAACTTCTTCCTTATATCTAGTCTGAATCTACCTTCCTTTAGTTTAAAACCATCACTCCTTGTCCTATCGCAACAAGCCCTGCTAAAAAGTCTGTCCCCATCTTTCTTATAAGCCCCCTTTAAGTACTGAAAGGCTGCAGTAAGATGTCCCCGGAGCCTTCTCTTCTCCAGGCAGAACGGCCCCAACCCTCTCAGCCTGTCCTCACAGGAGAGGTGCTCCAGCCCTCGGATCATCTTCGTGGCCTCCTCTGGACTCACTCCAACAGGCCCATGTCCTCCTTGTGCTGAGGACCCCAGAGCTGAAGGCAGTACTGCAGGGGGGGTCTCACCAGAGCAGAGGGGGAGAATCCCCTCCCTTGACCTGCTGGTCACGCTGCTTTGGATGCAGCCCAGGATGTGGTTGGCCTTTTGGGCTGCAATTGCACATTGCTGGCACATATCAACACTAACAACAATTTTGAAAGAAGGCAGGTGTATCTTAAAACCACTGTTTCTGGAAGTAAGATTTTTTTGTACGATTCTTGGTCATAAAGTATGAAAACCTGACCCTCACAAAATTAGTGAGTGCTTTGTCACTTCCTTCTGCAGAGTCAAAATTTTGTTCAGCAGCTTTCCATTCACTACCTGTGGTTCCTCAGGTGGCATCACAGAAATTACCATCTTGCCAATCCCTGTCACGTTCTATTTGTTACACATACACCTCTTATATACACTGCTGCACGCAAACTTCTGACTCCACTGTTGCATCCAGCATTGCAGGCAGGGGGATGGAAAGGGAGAGCAGATGCAGGTGGAGCCTAGAAGATGCTGCAGACTGGAGGCACCTGATCTCCTGGTGCCTGACAGAGGCAATTTAAACTACTGATGGAGAAAGGTCCATCACATCGTGCTCAGACCAGTGTGTTTTAAGTACCTCAACACAGTGAACAAAGTGATCTGGATTCTCCAGCTAGCACTTCATTTCACAGGCTGTGTTCTGTCTTTGGATGCACATCAGCTCTGCACACTACAAATGAAACACACCGATGCACTCCAACACAGAGGCACCCACACAGAGGGTCTCCTGGCAGACAGGAAATTTCTGCCCTTCC
>NW_009610814.1:0-240 GCF_000690535.1 Cariama cristata
AGGGGGCTGTGGGAGCATTTTGAGGAGTGTCGGTGCTGGAGATGAGAACTGGCACAGCACTTGGCACCCCGCCAGCGTTATTAGTGTCTCACTTTTGCAGGCAACAAATCCACCCACATCCTCGATGGAAGGAAAAAACTGTTTGGAAACACAACCTCTACCTGGCACAAGGATCCGGAGACGTTCGTCACCTCGCAGCACCCAGCTCCCTGGCATCGGCAGGCGAAGGGCAGCGGTGGG
>NW_009610814.1:299-855 GCF_000690535.1 Cariama cristata
ACAGCTCTCTGCACCTTGCAGCACTTAATATGCGAGAGGGGGCGAAGATCGCTGTACCCTGCCTCGCACAATGAATTATTAATCCAGCATTAGACAGGTTGGACTGTTAAATCTTCCCCATCAGCCATCCCTGGCTGTCCCCCAGCATGCAGGGACACCGGGGCCGGGTTGTCCAGTCCCTGCTGGGGGAACTGGCCAGAGACTGAGTGACCCAGGCCAAGTGCGGTCCAGCCCGTCTGGAGACTGCGTCCCTTCCCCTGCTCCACCACTGAGTCACGGGGAATTCGAGGTTGGTCTCACCCCTCGCCCTCTGCCAGTCTTCTCTGCTCTGCCCCAGGGTAAATCCTGGCCCAAACCTTGGGGTCCTCCTGCCACGTGCTGGGGCTCCTGGCAAAGACCCGGGCGCAGGGCAAGGGGTGCTGCGAGAGGAGGGGATGCTCGGAGCCGCGCGGGGAGCACATTGCAGCGCCTGGTGCCTTTGCACTGAGCAGGGTGCACATGGCCCCCCCAGCCCAGCTCCCAGCGTGGGGGCAATTGTGTGGGGCAGATACCAATG
>NW_009610814.1:989-1302 GCF_000690535.1 Cariama cristata
TCAGCAGCGAAAAGACGGGCTCAGCTCTCACCGGGCAACACTCTCCTCTCCCTGCGACACCGATGGCCAAGCGCTCGGGGCTGACCATGCTGGACCATGCTAACACCCAGCCTCTCACCTGTGTTTTCCACCACCGAGCGTTCAAGCATCCCGCAGAGGCAGGGAGGAGGAAGGGCAGCTCGAGGTCGCAGGCTGGCAGAGCTTGTTCCACCTCACCTCTTCGGTGACAGCTCCGGCCACCCCTGTGCCCCCGGCGCGGCTCTCGCCCTCCCGTCGCTTCGCGTTTGTGTCCCCGCTGCCGGCGGGCAGTTCG
>NW_009610815.1:0-3373 GCF_000690535.1 Cariama cristata
ATTGATAATATAATATATACGTATCTCCATCCTGCAGCTCAGTAGGGCTGAGGTTTGGCCTCCCTGGTACAAAGAAGCCAGGCTGCGTGCCAGCTACTCACACATCCCACATCTCAGAATGCAAAAACAGCAGCAAGCAGCACCTGAATAAGGACCAAAAAAAAAATAAAAATCATCTTTTTTTGGAGGGAGGGGAGGGAGGAAAAAAAAGAAAAAAAAAAAAGGTTGGCCACGGTTTTGTTAAGGGAAAGAAAAAAGAACCCGACCGCAACTTCCGTCAGACACACGTCCATGACCAAATCTCTCAGATCCTGCAGGAGAGTTTCCAGGGTACAGGGCATGTGGGAGCAAGTTAAAAACACATCATCAATTGTCAGCCAGACAATAGCAGGAAAAAGGCATGAAGTGTTCACTCTAACCCTCCTCCCTCCTCAGCCTCAGCTAAGATCAGGTGCTTACTGACATCAGACACTCCAGCAACTCAACACCCAGAAGAAAATCACATTCCTTCCTCAGCTCTATTATATGCAGATTTAGGGCCACTGTACAATGGTCATTCACACTCAAGCTTTTTTTTTTTTAATCATTATTTTTTTAAATTACTTGCTACAAAATAGCAGTTCCAATGTGAAATTAAGGAACCACCTGTTTGCAACAAAGGCAACAGAAGGGTGCTTCTCGTAACAGAGCGTGATGGCTTGCTGCAGTACTCCATGGTGTCAGTTATTTCAGAGACTGAGTTTCTCCTTCAGTGTGTTCATTAGGTAAAGATAGAGAAGATAAATCTAGCAGCCTGTAGGAACATTAATAAGTGATATCTTCTTTACGATTTCATTTCAAGGGAATAAAATTTGTGGCAACACTGGCAGTTAAGTACATTCCCCTAACATTTCTTTCCCCGAAGATTTGCTAACTTCCTTTAAATCAATTACCAGAGAAGGAATACCTGTAAAAACCCAAGTTCAGTTCATAACCAACAGATAGGAAACGACACAACTGCACTTCCCTGCATGGCTCACCAAGGAAGAGATTTCTCAAACCACTGCTGGAGAGCAGACCCGCTGTAAAACACAGGATCTTTCCTTTACTGCAGACACACCTGCAGTCTAAAGAACACTTCATAAATTACAGGGGATAACAATGTCAAGTTGACACAAGCCTTCACACTTTGCTACTATTCAGAAAAGTAGTACAAATTTCTAGGTGAGGCATGGGATTTCAGCCCACTTCACGAAAGAATGATTTTACCAGCAAAGATTACCTACCTATTGCTTACTCATTTACATATATATAAATTAAATTGTATCTTCAGCAATTTAAAGAAGCTGCAATTCTGATCCCAGCAAACTCTTCTGAGCTCTCCCCGTGAGAAGACACCTGCCAGCAACAGCATTATTTCTGGCAGGAGTTCAAGCCTCTCAAAATAAAAAGAGCATCATGGCCCCCAGGAGCAGTCACTTTATTAAGTCTTTTCCAGTAAGACTAGAGCCTTAACACTAATTTTCAGTAATCCTGAAAAGGAGGATGCTATGCATCTGGACAAATGGGTATTTATGTGAGAATCTTCAATCTTCTCTAAGTAGGAAAGTTAAATCTTGGCCAAAAAAAAAAAAGAAAAAAAAAATTAGAACAGACATACCTTGAAAAACTTTCATTTAATCGGCTGAACCACAGCCTACAGGAATCTCCATCAATTTTAATAGTTTTTTTCAGAGGGATCTGGGGTTTTCCCCCAGTCTGTTTTCATAAATCTCAACCCTCTCCCCCAGGAAGCTCTGACCAAGCCTGGGGCTGGCCCCTTCACCAGAGGAGAGGGCAGTGCCGGGGCTCAGCACCCCCCCAGCCAACTAAACCCTGCATGAAGATGGACAATGGGGATGCTGTGGCAGTGTGGGCATTGCAGGTCTCCCACATGCTACACCCCCAGAAACAATTTCCCGCTGTAAAAAAAATGGATTTTACAGGTTTGGTGATATCTCACAGCAAAAGGACAGGAGGAAGGGCCCCTTTCAGCCACAGGCGAGCGCAGGGCAGGGCAGTTGCACGAGGCAGGCTGGGGGCTGCCACCCCACATCAGTGCTCAGAACCCATCCCCTGAGCAGGGATCACAGATCCCAGCATCCTTGGGCAGCGCTCAGCATCACACAGTAACACTTACCCTGAAGGAAGGGGCTTTCTGCATTTTCACAGAAAATACACTGCAGACTGAGAGTAAGCTGAAAAGGAAGGGTAGCCCAGGGCCCACGGGCTTAAACTTGAAGCTTCCCAACTTTGGGCAAAGCCAGGCAGGGTTTGGCCATGAGAGCCAAGCCACAGAGGTAACACTCCTGTGAACATCATGAGAAGAGGCGGTCAGAAATTAAGTTCCCTGGTTACCTGCGAGCCTCTGGCATGAGCTCATGCTATCAAATGCCAGAGATGGCACAGAAGGGAAAACACAAATTCTTGAGCGATTAAAGACACTGGAAACAGAGTTCCCACCCCCCGAGCTGCAAACACAGGCAGCTATGAAACACAACGCCGTACATAAACAGACAGCATTTGTCCCAGCAGCCATGGGCACACCAGCCTCACCGTGACAGCCCATTACTTACGATCTTCCATCAAACTAACAGAGCTTCATCCACCCAATTAAACTACCAGGGTTTGTCCCCCAAACAGCCACGTAACTCTAAGGACTTCAGAGGCATCGTGCAGATTTACTTAAAGGAGGGATCTGGAGACCACGCAGACCTGGACACGTAATGCGTATCGTCCTGCTGCGTACAGAGAGCCCGTGTCAGCCCCGACCACGCAGGCAAAAGACTCCCAAAGTCAACGGAGCTGCTCTGGCTTGAATCATTGCCCAGGCCAGATCTGAGGCATTTTGGGGCTGAAGATTTCCAAAGAGCAGCCTCCTATACCAAGAAAGAGCATCTTGCCAAATAAAGAAAAATAGCAACAGGCAGAAAAAGGCTTTCATTGCAAGAAATCGAACCAGCAGTTCGTCCGAACGGGTTGTGTCAGCCAGCTGCCAGCATGTTGGGAAACTCTCAGGTTTTTCGCATGTCCTGAAAAGGCGGCTACTAAAAGGGACAGAGCAGAGACACAGTTTCCCCAGCTCTGGAGACACACCAGCCACACACACCTCAGAACCACTGATGTTCACAGCAAACCTAAAGCTACCATCTCCCAGTTCCCCGCTGCAGAGCCCCCAGGCCTGACTCCGGCCCGGCGCAGGGCTCCTCAGCCTCCCTGGATCCAAACCTACCCATTTCAAAGCATGAAAAATCAGTAAGTCATCCCAAGTATGTCCTACAGGGCTGAGAAACACCTCCCCATTGGCAAAGTTTGCTGCCCTGCCTCAGCAAAGAGCCCAAGTAAGGAATTAACT
>NW_009610816.1:0-789 GCF_000690535.1 Cariama cristata
ATAATATACTTAATCTTTGGATGTATAAACAAGGAAACAGTATAAGTAAATCAGTATATATGGACATATCTAAGTATTCTAAGGAAATGCAGCCATTAAACAAAGTAAGTTAGAAAGATAACACAATTACATTTAAAGAAACATAAATACATGTCATATTTCAGCAATTACTTGTAATAATAATGCATATATTAATACTAAACCTTATTACTTTGGAAAGAATTTGTCTGTTTATGACTAATCAGAAATTTTGGGATGACTCGTAATGTTGTGCTCACACACAAACAATTTGAACATAGAACAAAAAGGTGAGGATGATACGTTAGCAATATTATTTGTATTTTAGCCCCTATTTTAAAACCATACATACCTAGAAAGGTTCCATTTGCCTAATAGCACAGTTAAGCAGACTCTTACTTTTTTACAAGTCTTAAATCTCCCAACTTCAGTGTATGCTCTATAGTATATCTAGAGAGACTAATACAAAATTTTTTGTTGTACAATGGATAGCAAATTTTGTGTGTGTAAAGGTTTTAAAATGGTAGATGTTATGTAGGGTTTTTTAAGAGAAAGAAAAAGTCATTTCAAGCCTATAATTGCAATAATTAGCACACATTTAATTAATCAAAAATACAAAGAAAATATTCACAGTTACCCAGGGAATCAGTAATTTCAGTAATTTTTTTAATATCCTGGTCAGCAAACCGAGCCAAATATGGCAAAGGAAACTAAATCAGACCTAGAATAACGACCCAAGCAGGGTAAATATGCTGAAATCCTCCTCCTGCT
>NW_009610816.1:820-17291 GCF_000690535.1 Cariama cristata
ATCAGCTGAAGCTATGCCATTGATATCAGTCAGGACTGCCTTCCTAGCTCCGTGCTCAGATTGAGACAAATCCCTCTAATTAATTCAGTGCCTGCCTTCAGACTATGTAATGTGTGACAGCTAGCTCATCCCTTGCATTCACATTGGTATTACCCATAGATATCCACAGAATTGAATTACAGTACAGATTTATAAACCCTTCATCTTCTAAAATTCAGTTCAGAGTAACTCAGGTGTCACAGGCTATAAACATGAAGTTCTTTCAGTCAACTGTTTGAGGAGGTAGACACACACTTTAATGGTTATCAGGGAAGAAACATCACTAGAAAGGTTCACTGTCATCAGAAGGAAGAAATTATGTCAAAGACCTTGCAACCTATTTCATCACTTGCTCTACAGCATTCAAAGCCAGCTTCTTCTTGAAAACAATGTGCCATAATAAATGTACTGAAATGACAGAGCTGATCTACATTATATATACATCTCAAGATTTGAGAAGTCTGGACTAAAGGATTCTTTCCTGCAGCAAATCATAAAGCTCTTACAAGAGTCAGAGCAGGTCTACATGTGAATACATTCACATCTTGCTGGCACAAAGTAATGTGAAAACAAAGAGTGATTTCCTTTGCTATATTTCTTTTGCTGAAGCAGTTTGTATTTCTTATTTCAACAGGTTTAGAAGCATCATTTAAAAAAAAAAAAAGTATGTCTATGCACTCAACTCATTTTAAATCAACTACTTGTGTTGTTCAGTGCTTGGAGTTAGACATTTTAAGTGACCATAATTCCCACAGTGAGGCATTACCTTGATTTCTGTGTTGACATCTGCAAAAACATGACAGATTTAGCATCATAAATACACAGATCTTGCTTTACTATACCCTAACAAAGCTCACCAAACCCAGCATTCTCTCCCTGATGATGTTCAGTAAAAAACTATTATATTCAGTCCAGACCCAAAGCTGAATTTGAACGAGTTTAGCAAACACCAAATCACATGTTCTACGATTTTAATAGGTGAGGATTTATGTCAATAACATAAAGCAATAGAAGTCTGATCTGAAGTGGTCTTTTGGCATAAGGGATCATTCCAGTTTGAGTGGAGTTAAGAATGCAAGTTATAACAACTTTTTCCTAAATCACTTTCAAAACAAGGGAGTACAGGAAATCTTAAAGAAATGTGCAGCCAGTGGCTTATTTACCATCTCTTCGTGTTTTTGTATGTCACATAAAAAAATGTAACCTCTCTCAGCATAAATATTGCTGAGATTTCTTTAAGCTGCAATGACCCATGTGGAGGAGGAACTTTGAAATAATGTGAGAGAACTCACAGATATGAAGACCAGAAGAAGCCATTAGATCAGGACCATTACATTTTGCTTCGTTTCTCTGCTCAAGCAGGCCTGATTCTCACTGAGCAGCACTTTTATGGCTCCTTTATTGTACTGAGTTGGCAGAAACTGGCCTTAACAAAAGTAAGAATGAGGCCCAGAGGTAATCTGCACCCTAGGTGTGTAATTGCCTTCTGCATAAGAAATTTCTTAAAAATATAAGTAACCAATGTATAAAGTTGAAAACAAATGTAATCCAGAATATACTTCAGAGAAAAAGCATAAAAATGTGACAAGATGATCATTCTTTAAGTAGGAATGTGTCACTTAACACAATATCTATATCTAACTGTAAGTCTGCAAAGAAGAAAGGATTAGGACAGGACTCTTAACCTACTTTGGGTGAAACTACTGAAAACAATACTTATACTCATGCAAAGCCTTTAAGACATCATAATCAGGCTTTAGGTTTCAGAACTGTGGCTATGGTTACCACCAATGAATACGACACGTGAAATTTAGCAGCACCTCTATGTCTGTCTCTGCAAACACAGGTCTGTCACTAAAACTACACATTCATCTGCAAATATTGAGATACTGGTTTGGGGTTTTTTGACTATAAATCTGGTAGAAAAGGCTTTGAAAAGAGATTACTGTTAATAGTCTACAGAAAAAGTAATAACATGTACGGTTTATCTAGAAAACTTAAATATCCATTCTAAAGTACAATAACACAATAGGTTGTTATTTGACAAGATCTTTCAAAAATTGTATTACAAAATACATTCCAGAATTAAATTATACACAGATGTACACAGATGACATAAATTTTAGGAAATAGTGATGCAAAACTGATACCTGAGTCTTTTTTGTAAAATAAATTCTAACTTCATGAAGTACATGCTCTTCTGTCTTTCAATCGTATTTCACAGAGGTTGTTTGATAACTGACATTTGAGAAGTACCTTGTTAACATTTCAAAGTGATATGCAAGACATAGGGCAAGGCAGTATGATTCCATCTGGAATTTTTTATTGCTTTCCTTGGTGTATCCAGACCTTTGATGTCCTAAACCAATGATAGCTTATGATAATAGAGCATAACCTATCACGATTTATCAGTTAATACATAACAAGGCCTTTCTCTGTGACAGCTGAGTAATTCAAAGGTCTCCAACTAAAACAGTAAATTATGTGGCTCATGTACACTAATACATTTTCTAGATATTCCTCTGTAAATGGCACAATAATTGTAGGGCTAGATCCCTTGTTTAAAATATTATATACACATTACCATTTAATATCCTTTCGTTTAGGTTTCATGGTAAAGTCAAGGGCAAGACACTTAATGACTTCACCTATTTATCTTTAGCTTCATGGGCAACACAAACACTGTTTATTGCTGGGAGTAGTTTAATGATTTTATTTTTAAAGTATATTTGAACCAAACCCTAATCTGAATATTCCAGGTACTGTAAAATTAGTTTCACATTTTATGGATAGAGAGTACATGTTTCAGAAATTTGATTGGCATTAGTCAGCATGAACTAAGAGCAACACAGGTTCTACATATATGCTTTGTTTTTCTATATCTTAATTTAGTTCCATAATTTAGATCCATAATTTAGTTCCCTATTTTTAGTTCAGTGTCTACAATATTTTAGATATTTCATAAAAGTTTATGGGAACATTTCTTTAACATTACAAATACTGAGGAAATCAAATCTGTTTGTCAAAGAGAAAAAAGTAATCTTTCAAGGTTAGACACAATATCATGTGATGAATCCATATTCATGTTGCCAAGCAACAGTTTACAACTAAGAAAATGTAAATATAAAAGGAAATATTAAAGTCAAGATGAGATCTACGCCATAGCAGATCACTAAGCCATGTTGAACACTGAACATACTTTCTTGAATGAAAGCATCGAGAGATATTCTTCTGTTTCACTGGCATAAAAGAGATATTAATTGAGAGTGTAGAATTTCTTTCCTAACTACGAGAAGCATGAGAAAAGGTAAAGTGAGAAGTGACTACGAAAAGAGGTAAAATTAGTAAGGTTTTAGTGCCTAAGTGACTTTGGAGCACAAAACCAAGTAAGTGCCATGGGAACTTTTGGTCACGATGGCAAGTCTCAATAGCAGCTTTGCTTAGTGGAGTTATGTAGTTTAAAAATTGTGATAATAGGCTGGCAGAAGCCCTGTTTTAAATAGAATTATGCTAAGAGGGGGGAAAAAAAAAGAACCTTTTAAAAGGTTTTATTTTATTTATTTTGCTTACACAACTTTTCTACCATGAACTAATGCTAAATCACTTGGAGTCTTCAGAAGTACCCAACGGTAGTAAATCAATGGACTTACTTGACCTTCTCAAAGAAAGCCCACAAGAACTTCTCAAAAATGCTCTGTATAGTCCAATTCTGCTCTCACTGAAGTCAATACTAATATTTTCAGTGGTTTCGAAAGAAGCAGAGGAAATGAAGCAATATAAAGAAAAAAAAAAAGAAAAAACATCTTCCCAGTTGTCCACCTTGGGGGACATGTAAAAGTTTAGTAGAAAGAACATGCATGCCAATTTTAATTCAATTTTAATTTCAGAGTCTGTTGGAATGTTTTTCGGGCCATTTAATCCCAATCAATTTGCAACAAAGCTGTTGTGGCTTTTCTTACCAGCTAACCCTTTCAGCAAAAGTCTGGCTTATAGCAGCAAATCTGCTAGTCTGGATATTTGAAATGCTTTTATTGACCTTTTGAATGCAACTCTGTGATAACTAAATAAAAATTGATTATTTCAGCTGAGTATTTTATTTGATTATTTTAAAATGTATGTTGTTTAAAATAACATTTTCTGTAAGGTCACAGTTCTTTTATTTACTTCTTTTTTATTCTGCACTAAAGACTGTCCTGCTTATTCTTAATAAGCCAGAACAAGTTCATTTATTTTCCTTTGTCAGTATCTCAGACAGAAGTCTGAGCACCTCAACAAAGGATGCCAAATTTTCAGTGGATGATGATTCTTAATCCTGTTGTATTCATCATCCTGGCATGAATATTTGTTTATACTACTTAATAAATCGAAAAAAAATATTTATCACCAGATCTCTTTTGGCATTCCATTTCCTATAAGTAACACATTGATAGTGGTTTTTAATAAAACCCTGCCTGAAGCAATTTATTAATTGGGCCAGAAAGTATGACTGGACACAACTGAACAGTTTGTTGGTTAGACCATTAACCTGGGAGATGAAGGATTTAGAGAACATTTCAGTAATTTCCATGTACCAGAACAGAATTAGTCAGGAGACTGAGAGATGAGCAGCTCAGAATAATTTCTGAGGAACTTACTGACAGCTCAGTTCAATTTCTATCCTGACTGGGCAGGGAGAGGAGCTGAACACACTTTCCAGGAAGGTGAACATAATGGAGGGTTGTGCAACCATGGTCTCATGAATGTTGGTTGGTCACAGATGAAATGACTGCGGTATTCTACTACAAATAATTGTTTAGCAGGTTTCTCCAGAGATATGTGTCTCTTACTATTAGGTTATCAGTCCATGTATCCCTTCCCCTTCGGTAATACTTTGTGAATCTGTTGGTCTATATCAAGCAAATACAACAGACCCATAGAGGTCTCAAAGATACGAAGCTTGAACAAACATTGTGAAGGCCAGGTGTTGGAGAGAGGAAAGCAGGTATTTGTTCTGAATATACTGTGCAAGAAAGCACCATTGCCACTGAACTGCTTTTGTGGTCTGTGCGTGGGTAGTCAGCTGGAGCTTACCACAGTGTTTCCTGACACTTGCCCAGTCAAGAATACATATTTATAGGAAAACCAGTTTCTCCAGTGCAATGGGACAGAAATTCAGCGATATATTGCTGTATGTGTGTTGAGGCAATTTTGATTTTCATGCGGTTATAGTAGGGACAGGAAAGACAAGAGGGAAATACTGTTGGGTAAATAAGAATAAAAAAAGCTCAGTTTGCAAAACACTGTGTTTGAAAAGATAGAGGTATGTAGGGGCAGAACTGCAGTTCACATGTTGCAGATGGGTAGGTAGAGACCACGGAGTGTGGCATGCACAGTACACAGCCATGAGGGGTGACTGCTGGAAACACAACTACTTCATCCTCTGAGACAGAAATGTCAGAAGTGGGCAGAAGTGAACAATAATTTAGTCAAAGTGGTCATGGCACATGAAGTAAAATTAGGTCTACATGGCAAACGTGACCAGCAAAAGTAGAATGTTGGTGTAAGAAAGCAGCAGTAACTTTGGGCCTGAATATAACAGCAGAACTTCATTTTCCTTAAATGAGTAGGTCATACACTGCGTTACTTATCTTTTTTTTTTCTCACCTCACCCAAGAAGTGCGCGTTACTTATCTTTTTTTTTTTTCTCACCTCACCCAAGAAGTGAAACCATAGTAAATAATATAGCATGAGAAAATGTAAAATAAAGGTGCAATTAATACTGTGAAAAAAAAAGACAAGTCATTACAGATATAGAATTTTTCAGGAAAGTACCGAGTGATATACAGAAACTAGTTTTACTTTGATTCCTCCACGGTGTTTATGCAAATTAGGTTGAGTGGGAAAGATTTTATAATTTGGGAGGAAATACCCTAATACAAAATGCTGTCAGTTACCAAGTGCAATCACAACCAAGGTCTGAAGAGGCATCACGCAGATGGCTACCCCTAATGTTCAGGCCAACGATGTCACGAACAAGAAGCCACGTGTCCTCCTACAGATTTCACAAATATTTGTCTTGGTTTTTTGTTCGGGTTTTTTTGTTTTTGTTTTTGTTTTTGTTTTTTTTTTCCCCCCTCTGTTACTGACAACAAATCAGAGTATCCATAAGGCTGGAATAATCTAGGGTGTTACAACTGCCTGCCTACCCACACGGAATTAGTGTAACTAGGGGTGTGAACTATAGCTCCAATGAAGTAAAAATAAAGCAACTTGTGCTGATCATTTCATAGCTCTCAAAAGTTTTGAAACTTGCCAATACTCCTATGCTTGATGCTAGAATAAGATTATCTTATCACTGTATTTTGTGACATTTGAGGGTTTTTTTTGAGCTCATTTTCTTAAAATCTCTGCTATGTTGTGGACTGTCCAACCTTATATAGATTTGAAAGAATTAGATTCTAATTAGTTTTAGTAGAATGATACATTTGATATCTTTAATGACAAAGGTAATTAGTGACAATGATGATCAAAGTACACTTAGGATTTGTGAGCTTGAGTCTGAAGTCTTTGTGGGCTAAGAACCCAAGACTTATGCTTGTCTGTCACACATCCATATTTATATCAATATATGTTTTTATAAGTGTTTTAACCAATTGAATAACTCATAAAAAAGAAAGATGAAGAAGAGATGTGGGGAGGTGAAGAGACAAAAATGATTTAACCGAAACCTTCAAGAAAAAAAGAAATCAAAAGTCCTTTTCTAGTAGGAACTTGTTTCAAAGTAGACTTGGCAGCTGGGGTCTGACACAGATGAAGATTTCTTATATTTTGATCTTTTATAGCCCAGACTGTCTTCTAAAGGTCTATCAAAAGGATTGTAAATTTAAGTATTTTCAGTGAGGATTGCCTAACTCAGAAAGACTTCTAAAACATAAGCACTACCTTATCTAAAGTGCCTATATTAGTCACAGGAAATTTCAATTGAGAAAACAGTTTTTGAAATAGCTTGGATTCTGAAATTGAGGTGCCTATGTGAAGAGGAAGAATTAGGCAATAAGAATTAAAAAATCAAAGAACAAGACAAATAAATGTAGTTCCTCAAAATAAAAATATAACTTTAATTCATAGAAAGAAACCCAGCTTAATCCTCTGAAATTCATGAGAAAAATAAAAAGAATGTCAAATTTCCATACTCATTGCAATTAAAAGTGCTAAAGGTTTATTGCTTTTAAATTACAAAAATGAAGAAAATGTTAATATGATGAATTGTCACAAAAAAGAAGGGGAAAAAAAGACATGAAAATACATGAATAGATGTTATTTTCCTAATATAGGACAGTGGTTCCCGAAGCATGAGGTATGAGCCCAGCACATGGACACAACCCAAATTAATAAATTCTCCTGATGCACAGTCTCTCAGTGGGATCTACTGTGGCTGGTATGAAATTTGGCATATAAAAATTGGGAAATATTGATCCAGAACATTGCATGTACAACATCCCCGTGTTACACAGTATTTAGTTTTGCTATAGCATCAATATTCTCTGGCAAAAAAAAAAAAAAAAAACAAACCAAAAATTTAGATGTTAAGTTGCCAAGAAACTTCTGACAGCAAAATAAAACATAAGGCTTTGATCACAGCTAGTGTGATACGGAAAAGACAGAGGGCATCTGGAATGTAGGAGAGGTTTTATTTTGATTCTCTTCTGTTTATGGCTTTCTTAGTGTTTTCCAGCAGATTGCTGTCAACTGTCTTGGGGCACTTTCATGGGACTGTGTTTGGCAGCAAAAACTTGGATCATTCCCTGAACAAAATTAACATTGTAGGATATAGTTTTTACTCAACCAACCAAGCTAATACAACCGACATTTTATGCTCCTAGGTCTCTGCTTTGGCTCAAAGCACAGCACTGCCAGTGGCTCATAGAAAGACAGGAGAGAATTCTCTTTTCGTTTTAATTTAGAGTTTGCTGATATTCAAAGTATTTCTGCAGGGAAGGAGGTAAAAGCACACACACAAAACTGAATTTAATAATAGAGTAAGAGTGCATCTGCAGTGCCAAACTGAAAAAAATATAACTCAGGAACTGTCCAACATGGAATTTAAGAGCATATGTAGCATAAATGAAAATAGGAAGAAAGCAATAACTGAAGGCTGCAACCACAGAAAAGAGTAGAAAAAAAGAGGAAAACAAAGAGTGTTTACAGTGAAAGTATAAGAAAATGACTGCAGTTAGTTCTATGAGAGAAGGATAAGTGTTCCTTTACTTTGTTCTCTAGGATGCTTGCAACTGCCAAATGACAACAGCAAAACATTCCAGCAAAGAGACAGCAGTGGTGCAAACTCCAAATCTAAAAGGCAACATTGCAGAAGTACTATTTGTATTAGCAAATATATGGGGAGGGGTTGTTCAAGGAATAAAGGGTTTGGATAGCTAACCATGAGCACTGAGCATCCTTCAAGTGACTATCTCTTTTGTTTCACCTTCCTTTAACATCATGTCTTTTACTAACATTCATTACTTTTGCACTAGCCATCTATTCTGCCATGAAACAGCACGGCGTCATTATGCCATGTCTTTGATCTAGTGACCTTTCCCAGCAGAACATGTCAGGTTTTGCATAATGCATTTTGTTTTCACTGATCCTTGATGTTATCTTGATCTAGTAGGATATTAAGAAGCCCAGGCTACTAAAATGGAGATCTGAGTGATGCTGGACATTCAGCAGATTTGAGAAATCCTTGGACTTTAGAATTCATAAAGAAACAGCTGTTCTTTTTGCTATTTTTCAAAAGTTCGTTCTTGAAAGACAAAGATTCCTACTGACATACAGGTGTGCTGTGTAAGATGATGATTCATTAGAACCAGCTGCAAAAGTACTATGAAGTTGATATAGATGTCATTTATAAACTAATAGTAATTCCATTCATTTGTTTTAAATTGAAGGATGATTAGAATTTCCTACTTTTTTATAACTTAATTCAGAGTATGCAAACTAAACTTCTTGTCCTAGTATTTTATAAAGAATAAAATGTTAATTTTATTCTATCGTCTGAAACATTTACAATAACTGGATAGAGTGATGGACAGTGCAAACCATTAGGTGAACCTGAATAATATATCTTCTGTATACAGCAATGTGTTTAGAGAACTTAAGTGAAGTACATTTACTTTTTCTTTTCACTCAAAAAAAAAGGTAAAAGAGATCCAGACTGAAGTATGTAGACCTCACTTCCATTGAAATAGGTGTAAAGAAGTAAATCTCTCTGTCATTTTATCAAAAGATTTGTATTCTGTGAACTTTGTGGCAGACATAATTTTCTCTCCTGTCTCTTAAAAGACAGACAGTTCTATTGGTTTGTGTTTTGTTGTAGGGTACGGTGAAGTGTCAGTTCATGACTGTGGCCTTTAATGCATGAAATAATTAATAGCTGCCCACAGCATTGAACAGTGGGAGTCCAACCTTCTATGAGATTAATTCAGAAATAGCTTTAATTTCTGCATTTCTGTCTAAGTTAGTTTTGCTCTTATTTTATGTGATTAAAAGTAAATCCAGAAAGGAACTTCATGAAGAGTCACTCACTATAAAGAAAGAAGATGGCTGGTCCCTAATTTTACCTTTTGTTTAATGGCTATTTCACACAAACTACGACTTCAGTCTTCTCAGTAGAGCCAAAAATCCAGCCAACATCCCTTTGTATGCCATTCAGACATCCTTTTCAAGGAGAATTTAATGTTAATTAATCTCCATTTCAGTGCAGCTTGTTTCCCAGGATGTACACCAGACTGGATGAAGGAGGTGTGATGAAATCCTCTTAACATTTTTTTTCAAATCTGACTTAGGTTTAGGGTGTTTTCTTGAGACGCGTAAGTCCAGTCTCCCTTGGACTGTGGAGAGCCCAGAAGGCAAGCTTTCTCTTTCCTGGTCAAGTGCTGTTAACATCAAGGTATTACGTGAGAGGTAAGTATTGTCTCTGACTACCTACCTCAGCAAAAGTGGTAATGGTGACTGTTTTTTGCGGGATCAATCCTGTAACTGTTAGGTTTTCTATGGCACGTTCCCCAATTAAACCTGTGAGAGGATTGAGACACATGAATGTCTAGCTTGCAAATCCCCATTCGAGCATGGGATATTATGACTGTGTTCAGATCTGTGAAAGCAGAACGATATGCCCTAAAGAAGCCAAATGGCACGGACATGGTCCTCTCCCACCTCTCAGGTCAGTGGTCAGGCAGAACACAGAGGAGCGCAAGGTGGACAGCAAGTGCCTAACTCTGCTTGCAACCCCCTGAGACCCGACGGACTTTGGTCGGTCTGAAGTCACAGGAACCATTGTGCAAAAGGACAAGCCCAGAATAGAGGTAATGAAGAGAATATTTCTTGCTCTCTGTATACAGATAAGGATGATTATAACTTAAGACTGATTCACTCTTATACTGGGCTTCTCCATGTCACTCTGCTGGTATTTAAGGGACTTTCATACACAGCTTAATTAACTTATTTAATCAAATCTGGTAGGATTCTTCCTGTGAAAAGTGGTCTGTAATCAACATAAAACCATCATACCAACTCTGTTCTATCTTCCATTTTGACCATATGGAGGAACACAACGAGCAATAAAAAAGAAAGAATAAGGTCAACTACTGCAAAAAACCAAATACATTATTAAGTAAGTAATTAAGCCTGGGGAGTAAGAACAGAGCTAAAACCACTGCTCAGATTGGAGCTGTGCACCAAGGAAATTCAAACAGCTAGTATGATCTGAAGCCCTTGTAGTAGTCCAGCTTCACTTCGCTTGGCATATCTGAAAACTGCAGTATGAAGCATACTCATCATCATTACTAGTGTTTAACTTAGCTAGTGCTCAAACATGAGGAAATCTAGGTTTACATCTCTGTGCAACATAGCAGGAATCTCATTAATTTTACTGTTGAAGCTTTCAGCTCAGATGTGAATGAGCCTGTGACATTCACTAGACCTGTGAAATATAGTAGCAAGTAAATACCTGTTGTAAGACAAGCAAAATAACCTCCATAAAATCTGCGATTTGTACTCAGATTTCTTTAGTCTTCTTTGTACAGTGACATAATGTGGCAATTTAAGGTCCCACTCCGATTCAATTATTGGACTTGCAGTCTCAGCCTGGAAGCAAGTTGTTAGGGCTGTAAAGTAAACAATAGTTTTAAACAATGTCCGATGTACTATAGGCACAATGCCTGGCCAGACACACAAAAATGAGCACTAGAGTAAGGATGGTGTCACAAGTTGATTGTTACAAAAAGAGTATCAGGATGAGAAAAGAGCAATGCTAATTCCAATCATTGTCACATGCTCCCAGAATAGCCCATTCCAAAATAAGACTGCTTAAGCTCTCACTACAAATGAAGCAACAAGAGCTAAAAATGGAGAGCAGAAACTGCAAGGTATATACCAGACATCTTTCTCAAGGAGAAATCACCATATAGTGAATATGATAAGGAATACATTGGGATGGAGACATGCCACTCATGCTTTGAACAAAATGTAGGGAATTCCTATTCAGGATCTTGAAAAAAAGAAAAAAAAAAAATGTCCCAGCTCAAAGAAAGTAATGGAATAACATTTAATTATATTGCTCAGGAGGTTGGCAACCAGCACTTTCAAAGGCACAAAGCAATGACTGGGCTAAACCAGTAATTCTGTGAACTGGTAAGAGTAGACACCACTAGCCAGAGTGCAGTCCCCAAATCCCTGTTACTTGCTTGGCAGCAGCACACAAGAATGTCAGTAATGGACAAGGGCTGTGGTATATCAAGTGCTACACAACTGGTGAATAAAAATAAAGACCTTGTCTCAAACCATCTATGACAGGAGGAGAGAAGAATTTTGAAAAGATGAGAAAACGATTATAGAGGTTCTTTGACATGTTAGGTCAGAATGGGTAGTAATGCAGGATTGCCACTGTGTATGAAATCCCTTCCCAGATATAGGTATTTCAGGTACCCAACTTAGTGACACTTTTAAAGAGGCTGCTAAGTTGCCTTGTAGAAAGAACAGTAAGTCTGTGCAAAGAAATAAAATTGTGAAAACGGATGAATGCAACTGAGTTTGGAAAATGTCCTTTCTGTAGCTCAGTTGCATGCCAGTGGCCATTCTGGTGCACTGCAGATCATTAAAAGACCGAAGAACAGAGCCCACTATTTTTGCAGAATCACCTACTTGGGAATTGTAGTTTTGATTTCACTTAGACTCACCACATCAGTCAGCTTACCTCCTTTTTTCTGATTCAGGAATCAGATATGATTTATTTAAGGTATGGATCTGTTAAGGTAATATTGAATTAACTAGGAGGATAAGGAAGCAATTAGTCCTTCGTGTAGCTCTAATAAATTAGAAGCTACCCTATAGCTTAGCTTTCTATATTTTAACATAGAAAAAGCTAAGGAGAACAATGAGAGAGACTTAATTTGGTTTCCCGTCAGTCTCCTGATGCAATATATCAACATTCACTCAAGAAATTTTGAAACCAAACATTTTATTTAAAAATAAATTTCTGATAAACCATTTGCCAAATCATGAGCTTATAAAGGTTATCCCCATTTGAAGCACTAACATGACAGTTTGACTGAGTAAGTACCAAGTAACTTATGCTCCAAATTCTATTTGCATTCAATTGAAGTTCATTCTTCTTATAGTTATCTGATATTTGATGAAACAGTTTAAAATTATTCTAACTTACAAGAAAGAATATTTTGAATCCAAGTTGTAAAAGACAGAATACTGCGAACTATGTAAATGGAGTTATTATCAATGAACTTACTCTTTATCCCCCAGGATAAAAGTACAGCAACTGAAAGTTTTTCTCAGTAGAGGTAAAAAAAAAAAAAAATGAACAAAACAAAACAAAACCAAACCAAACCACAACCCAAAACTAATTGCATGAAAAGATTTGTTTCTCCATAAAAGGTAGACACCATACTTGTAGAACAGCTAATTGGAATTACACTGTAGTAAACGCTTCAGTCTATTATTTTGTGAATTGAAGGCCATCCGGAGAGTTTGTGTGTGTAAATTTAGGGGTTAGCAAGAGGTGTCCTGAATAAAAGATTTACTAATTATTTAAATGTGGCCTGGAAGAGGACCAAAATACTTGTAACTTACGCTAGATAACATGCATCTAGGAGTCAGAGGATTAAGAACAAAACATCTGACCTCTAGTCTCTCTGGCAAGATCCCCAGGAGGAATATAATGACTGATTGAGGGATTTTATAAGAAAAGAAGAAAAAAAAGAGTCACTTTTATAAAGAATTATTAACATGTTATTGTGAAGACTAGCTTAGCATCATAAACTGGTCACTGGTACTGATGGGTTTGAAATCCCTTTGCAACACCATGATGGTAGTATTGCATCCATTAGGTATGGATCCAGCCTCCAAAGGCTAGTCCCCTGGTTGAAAATCTCCAATTTAGGCACAATGCCTAGTTAAGTTACTAGAAATACAAAACTTAAAGGTTACATTTTTACTTCTAAAATATTTTCTTGCCATTCCCTGCCACTGCTGACAAATGGCACTGTGAAATTTGCCCATGACTAAATGTTTTCTTTTTCTTCCTCCCCTCGGCAGGATGGTCTCATCCATACTGCCTGCTGAGAACAATTTATGTCATGTATAATTTCCCAAACCATGCTCCTGTCCAGGAGAGTGCTGCTTGTTTCAGGCTAAAATCATGCCTGGGAGTGTGCTAATCATATAGCAGTCAGGACAATGATAGATTAGTGTTAAACTCTGTGTCCTTAACCAGTTTCTCAACTAGTGCAAACACACAAGAAAGCACTTTCTGAGTTACCATATTCAACAGTCTTTTTTTCATGCGCAACATCTTCCTGTAGTGCTGGACACAGGCTCCATCCCTAAATTACCTATTTTTTCTCATTATTCTTCTATGGAAGGCTGCTTCAGAACTGTAGTGTTTTCATGATTAGAAAAAAAAATATTCTAGCTCTTCTTTACTCATAGGTAATTGGTATTAATTTCTTTTCTTTTTTTATAAATTGTTCTTTCCCTTCCTTATTTATTTTTACACTTTTCTATCTCTCCCATTCAGACCTCGACCTCACACTTTCAGAGGGAACAGTTCAACCGTCTTCCAGCCTGTCAACTCAATGAAATTATTTCATCTAGCTTTCCTATAATATAGGATCTTCATTCTTTACTTAATAAGCTTCCCCCATTCCAATTTGAATAGATCCCTATGAAACCAAGAGTGTATCAGAGTATGAACGATTCTTACCCAGGGCTTTGTATACCAGCATTTATCTGATCGGAGGAAAATAATGTATTTTAGGTGACCTGCCTCTTCTCTGAAGCTTATTCAAATCCAACTGAAGTCAATAGAAAGACTGCGATTGGCTTCAGAAGTATCTACTATCTAGTGATCTGTGAATTTGTAGCCTTTTCAGCATGGGTGCTTTAAAACTGGTGGCAATCTAAAATTCTTTATTTCATAATTTATTGCATCACTGAATAAATTGTTTCAAATTTCCATTCTGCGAAAATGATTTCCATGTAAAGATTCATGTTATTTGTGACAAATTATGTGAGTGATCCTTGTGGCAGTACAAACATTATATCCTGCTCAATGATAGCAAGCTTGGGCTGTACCTAGTTGTGGCAGAGCTACGTTGAGGATCTTCCTTCACAGAACACCTTGTTTTGCTCACCACCATTCATCTTGTCTGCATGGCACTATATGGATGGATTTAAAGGGTAAGACATGTATTTGCAATCAAGAATGCCACCACAAACTTCTCTGGATGGAAGACAAGGAGGCTTGTTCACACACTCCTTCTCACCATATGGTCCCATCAGTTTGACTCATTCCCTGTGTCAACAAGCCATCATGGATTTGGAGCTGACACTACTTTTATGTTGTATAATGTCACTTCTTGTAATTGAGTTTCTTCTGGACTGGATGCAAGGATTCAGCAGTTCCATTCTGAACAGACTCCAAGTGAGAATTGCTCTCTGATGCCTTCCTGCTACCCCCAGATCAGAGTCAGCTGAGTTGCACATGCAGGTTTTCTTCCCCTACTAAGCCAGCAAGTTAATTGTAAATTAAACATGGCATATATCCTTAAAATAGCAAGTTTATGCATGCTGCTCTATGCTAGTTATCAGAAACAGCACACATACTGAAAGACCTATCTTGAATTCTCCTTGCACAGTGAATTCATACCTTAAAAAAAAAGTTTCTATTTATTAGATAAATTGATTGGTATTCTACAAAATACAATTCTACACAGAGGTAGCTGAGTTTCAGAAACAGTAAATCTCCCTTCTAATCAGCAGATTAGCCATGATATTTTTCTCCCTTCTTGACATCTGAATTTACCTATACTCAAACCTAGTTTGGTGACAAAGGGGCAAATTCTGGGCCTTTGTATTGTTTATTCACTCTCACTGAAACAGATATGACTGTAGCTGTAAGTGCTTGAAAATTTACTTATCAGTAAAACAAGATACAGGAAAATGACAAAAAATTATGCAATGATTTTTGGATTTGGATTTGTTAAAAATAGTAATGTCAAACCAGGTAATTCTAGATCCTCATCTTATATATATCAAATCTCATCTTTCTAGTGTTATTTATATGCAACAAATATTTTTGATGTTTTAATACGGTTTCTAAGGATACCTTTCTTTAGAAGTAACTTGTTTCTATTTATGCAAAAAATCACATACTTCAGTTTTACACACTGGGAACAAAATCTAATAAATTTTTTTTGGCAGTTCTATATTTTTTTTTTATTTAGTTTCTATGTTTTAAAAAGGCCAACACACTAGAACAACAGGGACTCGAACACCTGTGATTTACCAAACCTGAAGTGTTGCTTCATGTAGCACATCATACTAGAGTCTTCCAATGACTCAAGATGAGTTATAGAAGTACTGATTTTAAATTTTGCCGTTACAAAATGTAGATTATTGTTTTAAAGTATATCATTAGCTCTAATTGAATGCTTCAGACTTTCTTCAATAATACTGATAGTCAGTAGTGGCTGAATCGTAGAATAATTGTTGCAGTCATATCAGCAAGAAATGTGTTAGTAAAGCAACTTTAGGAGGCCTGTGACTTCATAAACTAAAAGGAATGAAGAATTTTGTTAGAAAGCTCCAATAAACACTTATGGGAGATTGTACAGGAGTTCTGTGAGAATATTTATATTACACAGAAAAGCAGACACTTCGTTTGTAATAATCCTTGCATTTTTGTACTAAATGTGATCGGAGCAGGCCTGTGAGAATGAGTAGAACATATAGGACAGTAGTGGTGATATCTAACCCCAGCATAAACCATATATATTTAGGTTTCCCCATGTAAGTGTCTACATGTGAATTAGGCATCTAGACTCATGTTGTAGTGAATCAACATCAAAGGGTGATTCCATCGCTTAAGCACAAGTATCTG
>NW_009610817.1:0-343 GCF_000690535.1 Cariama cristata
AAACCATCCTGTGATCTATGATGCTCCCACACCTGTGGGGGTTGCAGCATCACCTCCTCTCCCAGGCAGGGAAGGGCGTTTAAGCTGCTGCTTCCTGGCTGCAAGGTGCATCTGGAGCCTGGCAGGGACCAGCCACCCCTGCGCATCCTCAAGGCGAAGAACCGCGAGCACAGAGCACCCTGTGCCTGCCCTCCCCGTGTCCCACCTCCGGCACAAACCGCTCCAACCACAGCGCTTCGGAGAGCAGGGATACCAACTCCTGCCTGCCTGAACCCCACCATCAGGACAGGAGATCGCTTCACTTTTAAGGATCTATTTGTCAGCTGGCAAAGCCACCGGCGCA
>NW_009610817.1:457-1763 GCF_000690535.1 Cariama cristata
CTTTCCTCCAAAGCCCGCTTTTTATAAAAGCGTCTCCTAAAGCAGTCAGAAGTCTGAACCAGAGCAGCGCCGCAGTGCCTGCCTGCAGTGGTGGTGATGCACAGGACAGCTGCCACCTCGGTTTTGGAGATGCCGTCACCAGGGCGAGGAGGTGGCCGATGGTCCTGCCTAAACACCCACCCTGCCTTCGAGAAGCAGCATCACCGGGGGGGCTGCGCGCTCCCTTCTCCCACCCAGCCCCGGCCAGGACACTCAGGTGAAGCAGCGCGGAGTTCCCTCTCACCTTTTCCGGCGAGCCGGAGGCGATGTTGCCGAGCCCCCGGAGCGCCAGCATCCGCACCAACATGCAGGTGTCCTTCTGCCTCCCCGTCATGTTATCCATCATGGTCTCCAGCAGGATCAGGTCGTTCACCACGTTACTGTTGAGGAGCTAAAGCAGAAGAGAGTCTCAGCATCGACAGGGCAGGGGCTCCACGAACCACGAGGAGATGATGGCCGAGTTTCGGATGCTCTTATTCCTTTACACTGGGGAAAGAGCCCCGGCAGACTTGGTTTGAGCCCCTGGCTCCCCTCAGACCCCCTCACTCCATATTTGCATCATCCAGAGATGGGGCTGGGGGAGCCCTCAGCCCCTGCACCCCCAGGCAGACACTTGGATCTGGGGAACCTGCAATAATTTGTAACATGTAAACCGAGGACCCCAAGTTGGGAAGGAGGGGGAAGCCCGGGCAAGTGTCAACAGCCAAGAGAAACGCAAAAAAGCTAAAATCCTCGCCCTGAGATCACCTGCCAGGTGAGATGAGGTGGGCTACGAAGAAGTCAGGGCATTTACAGGGACGGAGGGCCAAAGGGCATCCCCTGGGCTGCGGAGTGGCCAGCTGCACTTCCAGAGCGGTGCGAGGGCATCCCAAAGCCGGAGCCCCCTGGGAGCATCCCCAGCGGCTGAGCAGCAGAGCCAGAGCTTTTGGCAAGCAGTTCCTCGTTGCCGGAGCGCTCCGAGCGGTGCTGGGAAGAGCCAGCCAGGCAGAGACTCGAGGAGACCAATTCAGGAGACCCGGCTGGAGGGAGACGGCAGGGCTGCTCTCCCACCGACCCTCCCAACCGAGCCCCCGCGGCGGTGGGGAGAGCCACGTATGGAAGCAGGATGTGATCCCAGGAGCATCACCGGCCCTTCCCCAGGGAAGCCCAGCTCCTCCTGGATGGATTAGGCTCTGCTTTGCGGAACGGAGTTTTAATTGCCGGCAGCGGTGGGGTCGGCAGGAGCCCAGCACCAAAGTGGCACTTCTGCGTTAACGGGCACCAGTGC
>NW_009610818.1:0-10135 GCF_000690535.1 Cariama cristata
GTTGGGGTGAACGGGGAGGAGAGGAGGTGCCAGGGCGGCGGGAGGTGCAGCCCAAAGCTCTCGGGCGAGCCGAGAGAGAGCAACAGGTGTTCACAAATAACTGTGTGTTTTTAAAAATGTACCGTGTTTCTGCACAGTTAGTAATTTCAAAATAATCGGGATTTTGCATTAACATCAAGCACCCTGTTTTTTCCATACTATTTTTGAGTACCAGCTACAGTTTAGTCTCTCTGTTGGTCGTTACATGAGTTAACGCGGCACGAAGAGATGTTGTGACCAGCAGACACCAGTGAAAGATCTCATTGCACACAGGAAGGTCTTTTTCAACCCAAAGAACTCCAAGAATACCCTCAGAACCTCTCTGCGAGAGCCAAGCAACCAAGGCAGGCTCGGGTGCTCGGTCAGTGCAGCCGTGATCCCGGCTACAGGCAGTCCTGTGCCTATCCCAGCTGAGAAGGGCACGAACATTTTCCTGACAAGGTTACTTGGAGTGTAAATCCTGGATGACGGAGGCCTCTGTTCGCTAAACCTGTGCCGGAGCGATCCCCTTGCTGTGCAGGTGGTCAGTAGACACCAGACACTCCAGAGGGTGCCTGGCTTCTGTGGTGAGAACAGATCCGGAGCTGGGAAACATCAGCTCCTGAAGGCACCCAGGATCTCTCTCCTTCCACACCACAAAATAACCAGCAATTGCACACTGCTGTGTCTGTCCTGACTGCTGTAGTGCTTTGGAAAAGAATGGATCACAAATCATGTCTTCTTGAACGCTACCAAACGCATTTTGATATGCTGAGCATTAAGGCAGTCAAGTTTAACACCAAGCCCTCTATAAAAAGACTAATGAAAAGATAAAGTATAATAAAATGTTGTAATAATTATAGAAAACCATAAATTGTTCTTATCCCGCTGATGATTTTTGAGTATTATTTGCTTATGTGGATTTTGAGTTCAGACAGTTAAACTTCAAAGCAACATGGAGTTACAGCATATTAACTGGATTCTTAGTTAAGCCTACTTGAATTTTCTTCTTTAAAAAAAAACAACAAACCCTAAAATGCTTACATGTTCCCTGTTTCACATCAACTGCTCCCAAGTTTGCTGATAAGACATAATGGGTGATCTTTTAACTTACTGCTTACGTTAAGATACCTGAGATCAAAGGACAATTGTAAACCCCTTCTCAAAGACACAAGTCATTCTCGCTATGGATAGAGGAAGGAGGTCTACCACATATTGGTAGTGAAGGTAAAAAAAAAAAAAAAAGGACAACAGGGTAGTTTTTCCCTTTGTATATCAAATCAACAAATTTGAATGAACAAAATGAAGGAGCAATTAGTCAGAGGAGCCAAAAAAAATAGTCAAAGGAATATTGCTCTTTTTTAAGCAAAATCCAGGACATACATATCAAATGTCAAGAAAATCGGTGTGTTATGTGGTTAGATGTGGAGAGAATCAGATGGCTTCCAACTCGAACATCTAATTTTCAAGTTATGATTCAGGAGCTGATAGATCTCTATAGGAGAAACATCTATATAGCAACATATGTGACAGAAGAGGTCAGGAAGCCATTTATATTTTAAGAGATTGAAGAGCTGTTTGAATTAGTAGGACACAGAATGTCACAGAGTAGAGTGTGGGCAGCAACTAAACAACAGTTACCATAAGCTAAGTCCGATTAAGGTAAACCAAGATGAGAGTGTTGCACCAGTGCACTATCATGTTCTAAGTAGATTTAATTTGTTGAGTACCTTATAGACCTCCATTTAGTGTGTTAAGCTGAATTACATAGTGTTGCAGTGTGCTGTTGGTTTTATATTATAGAAAGAGATCTATTATACCAGCATTGTGATAAAATTCTCTGAATTTAATAATGTCTGCGGGTATGGGGAGAGAAGTATGGCGCAGTCTGTGAACTTCTTTCCCATTATTAAATATTGCCATTGATGTCCATGTAATACTGCAGGCCAAGCTGACGCTTGCAGTGTTAATAAGGTGCTTGCATAATAATTATTTCTTAGGATTAGACTTTTGAAGTATTGCATTAGCCTAAAAGACTTTTGTATAATGTAATGTATACATTTCCCAGGTGGGATATATATAGACTAGCTTAAGCATGAAACTGGACATTTCCCATGTCTACGTTACATGTTATAAAGCAATATTATACGTGACTAGGATTCATAGGACAAAAAAAAACAGAGGCAGGGAGTCTATATTCACAAGTTTGTTGTTTCAGGCAAGTCCAACTCAAGCGATGCATTTGTTTTCACTGACTCTAAACCATCATGAAGTGTAACCACTAACCCGTCTCCTTGCCATAGCTAAGGCCAGCTTTCCCAGTAGACTCCTGTAGCAGCACTTTATTCCAGATGAGGTACTGTTTGCCCATCAAAATGTTTCAAACGAATCTGATTCAATGGAGTGAACTGCAATGGATCATCTCTTTGCTCATGTGGCCACTGCGTTTTCTGATACATTTTGGAGTAATTGTAAGATTGGGTGTATTGTGTTTCCCAAGCACAATCTAAGGAGAAGAGCAGAGATGGGAAACGGCAGCTAGTAAGCACAGGAAGGTTTCCTTAACTGTATGTCAATTAATTTGATACTATTCAATAAATATTGATAGCTTAAGGAAAGGCAGGAAACAAAGGGCCATTTTTTGCAACGTAATTTGAAAAGAGACGTAGTTGCCTCCTGAAGACATTTTGGGAAGCTGTCCTTCAAGTGATGATTCCACAAGTCTGTGGAATGCCAGACCAGTTGTTAGACATTGTGAGTTAACCCATCACTCCAATGACTGACAGGTATCCTGTTGTCTAGTGCTGTGCCTTCCTGTCTAAAGCATCCGGCTGGCAGGGAGCACTTCTGTAACTGATCAGCCCAGATTCTTGAAATATCTGCAAAAGTAGAAGTAAAACTCCAAGCAAATGCCAAGAATATCCTATTGTTTAATGTAGAAGTGAAATGAAGTACTGTATCTGATTTTAGGTTTGCTGCTTCACGTCTGGAGAAAAGTTTGCATGTGCAAAACCTTGCATGTTTTTTCCAGTTTTAGGATATTGATACAATAAAAGGTATTTTTTCTCTCTGCTGTTTTAGCTTCTTGTATCTTTGTTTTCAGCTCTGTAATTTATTGCTTAGCCTTTTATTTTGAAAGAATAAACTTAACTTATTGTTGTCAAGGTCATACAGGTGACAATGAAAGGCATATGGGCGCCTGTACTCCAGAGAACAGGGAGGTACCTGGGATAGTCCTGAAATTCTTGCCAGCCAATGTGCTGCTCCTGAAAAGCTGCAATGTCTCGTTTTCCTGAGCTGCAAGAGTTGGTAACATCATCGTATGTTAAACTGGTGGAAGAAAGTGTCTTTTGGCAAGCACCAGTGACAACCTTCTGCAAGAAAAAGGAAGTTGAAATGGCTCTGTAAAGATGCATGAGACTACAGGCAAAATCCTAGCTGCACTTAATGGTAACTTTGCTATAAATTTTACTGATAGATTAAAGAATCGTACTATTCATAAAGTCATACTACATAATAAAAGGCATAGCACTGCCACTTTGAGTTGTGTATTGGTTTATTTGTCTTTTGGACTTGTATTAAGACAACAGAGAGTAGATAAGCACAACTGAGAGGACAGCAAACTGTTACCTACAAAGCTTTAGCGAGGTGGATGAGCATTCTTCTATTTAAAGAGATCCTTTTCCTGTGGAATTTGAATGATTCATTGTAATATAGGTGCTATTTCTAGTGGAGGAAAGCCATGGGATTTTGATTTTTTGTATAATAATAATTGCCGTAACAAAACCAATGTCAAAGTATTTTTTTTCTCTTTACAGTAGTGAAGTGTCCTGTTATATCTTGTTTCAAATATAATTACTCTTGCAAATGTCCAGAAGCAGTGATACAAAGGAAAATGTATAGATTTGGATTTTAATGCTGCATGTGTTTTTATAGACTTGTGTGTTCCCACTAATTCACAGAATGGTGCTGGAGGCTTAGAGGGCTCCAAGTGTTCTTCCAAATATTTGCACAAAGTTGAAAATCTGGAGGTAGACTGCACATAAATTTGGTATTACAAACATAGTAGCATGTTCACCTTGAAGACTGATATTCCTTAGTGCTAGTACTTTAAATTGTCTTCTAAAATCCAGTCTGCTTTAAATAAGTGATTCGGAATAATAAATTGTCTTCTAAAATCCAGTCTGCTTTAAATAAGTGATTCGGAATAAGTTTCTGAAAACTGACTGTTTGCCTCAGCATTCTGTGTCTCAGGAGCCAGTTTAAATGAAGACTTCCATAGTCAGTATTTCTAGCCAGGTAGCTTACTTTGTTGGGTTTTACAGCTAATAGAATGGGAACAAAGCGAATTATGTAACCTAAAAAGACATTTTTAGGACTAGGGAGCCTAGCAAGAAATGCAGTGACAATCGGAAGTTGTTTTTCCCAGAGCCACTTAGTCTGCATACATCTATCTGTAGTTGGAAAAGTAATGTTTTCCTCCAATTTGCAAAGAAATTAAAATGTAAAAGCTGTTTTTTAATGACATGTGAGACGAAGCCAGACCTTTCCGTGCCCTCTTGGAATAGATTTCTCTTAATGGGGAAAACATAAGAATAAAAACCTTTAGAGCTGATGGAGGGAAAGAAATAAAAAGAGAGCTGTGATATCCTTTTGCACATCAGCTAGGGAGCACTTCACTGGGCATGGGGAGACCATTAAGAGCTGCTAGTATGTTTTCAACTGCTTCCTCTGTTATCATGTAGGTAGCCTTGTCTGTTTTAATGCCGAGGTGAGGCGTTATAATGACGTTCTTTAATTTTAGCAATGTATGGTCTCTGGAAGAAACGAAAAAAGAGATAGTTAATTACCTACTGTTGTTTGTCCAAATAAAGAGGAGTCCTACTTTGGCTTTTGCACTGTATTTAAATATAAAGTTAATTTAATAGAACTTTACAAGTCCCACTTACATCCACAGAACCTGATCACCTGCGTTCAAGTAATTTTGGACATTAAAAGGACATGTTAAGAGTTTATACTGTACTCTTTTGTCCAGAAACAGACTTCTGCCATTAGGCAGCAATTTGAACTATGTCAGAAAAGAGGATTAAGCCGTCCTGAGACATTGACCCTGCACAATGGTCTGAGCTGTAGTTATGCAACTCAGTGGGCAGTGATGTCCTGGCACAGAGACATAACAAGACCGAACTCCCTTCAATCCAAAAACCGCAGCCAGCACAGTTAACTCCATGAGGCACCGTTCTGGTAGAGGTGTCTTTTTACAGAAGCTAAGTACCCTCTGGACCCAAGAGATCTGCAGAATTTCAGCCTTGTATTGGGGAAACAAGCCGGTGGTGAGGGAAACCTTGAGGCAATGCAGCAGGTCTAAGAAGGGATGACTCAAGCACTTTCCACCCATTGATGGCAGGTTGTACCTTCAGATAAAGCAATTTGTAAGTGAAGCACTGCTGCAGCTTCCTACAGTGATTCTATGGAGGGGGGTTAATGCTCCCCTTGGCACACAAGCCCCCTCCTGCTGTTCCCTGGCGCCCAGGCTTCCCTTTGGCGTGTTATCAGATCCAACACCTTCACAGACCTCCACCCCAGGGGCAGGTAGGACTGCCTCTGCCAGATCCCTGCCTGCTGCTGGGCTGCCTCCTGCCTCTGGCAGGGCTCAGGTATCATTTCTGAGAAATAAGCAGAGATGGCAACCTGGGCAGTGGTTCCGGGTAGGTGACATCCAAAGCTGCGGCCCTGATAACACCAGTCTGCAGAGCTGTCACCAGCGCCTCTTGGTCAACTACTGCACCTGGTTTGGAATAAGAGTGTCTCTGAGTGGCATTTGAGAGTGAAAAGAGAATTGAAAGGGAGAGGGAGGAATTTTTGCCATGCCTGATCTGTCCTCGGTGTATGCACCAGCTGTGGGATGAATGCAACATAGTGCTGCATGTAACACAACAGGAGCTGGCTCATACTTTCTCATCAGGCCAGACAATGGTTCTGGCTGGTACCTCGGCTGATGTTAATGAGAGTAGCTGTGGGTTTCATTAGCTCCATCTCTCTTTTCCCAATCAGCTTGTGTGTCTGAGGTGTCAGGCTCACCACCACCATCACAAAATCTGCCTGCCGGAGCAAGTCATCTATCTTTTCGCAGTAAGTGGCACCGACAGCTTGCTCCTCGTGCTCTGTCCTGGTGGGGGAAAAAAGGATCACACTGTATTTCGGGGCATCAGTCACGAAAATATTTTCTTCAGTGATGTCACTGGTATACAAACAAAAGGATCTGATTATCATACTCATGTAGCAAACAGGTGGGAAACAAAGGTGAATTTACTCTCAGCTGGCTGTTGAGGCCCTTCTGGAAGGCTTCAGGCTGTACAGCAGAGGATGGATTGCATGCCTGCCTCTCAGCCACTGCAGTGCAGAGTCCAAGGGCTTCTTTTGGAGTCTGCAAGTGGATTCAGGCTAAGCACTGGAACAGATGGCATCACAGGGTCCATTCTGCAGGATCCCCTGCGGGGAAGGTGCACCTCACAGGAAGCAGTAATCACTCAAACCAGAGCAGTGGTATTCACCAGAACTCATCCGTGTGAGCTTTGAGTGTGCCAGTGGTCCTCATCCTGTTGGCACCCTCTCGTGAGCCTGTCATTTTCTGATGAGTGGAATCAGCAAGGCAGCTCTTTGGCAGGCTCCTGGCTGCCTCAGGACTTCACAAAATAAAGCGTACAACACCAAGAGTTAGCAAAGAAGAGAGACAGTTTTAGTTTGAACTTTCCACAATAGAAAAGAATACTTGCCATTTCTCCCGTTCTGTGTAAATTTAGCTGCCTGAACTTTGGGAACTAAATAAGCAATGACAGGAGATTGTGTGTACAATCTCCTGCTCCTGTTTGCAAGAAAATGGCTTTGAATTATTTCCTCCCTAATCTAGAAATAAAGAAAGAAATCACACTAAGAAAATAACTTCAGTGTAACTTTGGACCATGTGTCTCCTAATGCATGCATTTCATGGTTTTCTTTAAAAGTGTCCAGGTCAATAATCAGAGATTAAGCGGGTGAAGAACAGACTGGAACTACAGCCAGTTTTGCAGCATGCAGAGTATATCTCGCTTCAGCACATAAGCTTGAAGTGTAAATATACTTTAAAAAAGCAGGTTTTTCATTTCTGTTGCACTGTGCATTGATTATTCATCACAGCACTTTTACATAAGTATTACTTTAAAGACTGAAAAATATTAAACAGAGGGAGTTAGTGATGATCCGCAGGGAAAAAAAAGAAAGATTTGTGCCTTATTTTCTCTTTTTTGTAGTTTATGAAGAAATTCTGAAAGATCTTAAGGAGGGTGTTCACTAGTATTTTTTTTAATGTGAGTTTGCTCAACTCTAGAATTTCTGAAGTAACAGGAATACCAAGCAAGGCTAGAAATTTCTGGCCTCATCCATCCCTGTGATTTGGCTAGGGCTAGCTAGAGCTAACCCTCCTTCTGCAGTCTGCAT
This sequence comes from Cariama cristata, assembly GCF_000690535.1. Lineage (NCBI taxonomy): Eukaryota > Metazoa > Chordata > Aves > Cariamiformes > Cariamidae > Cariama > Cariama cristata. The sequence goes on from NW_009610818.1 coordinate 7,495, forward strand.
ATGGAGAAAATCACTGAAAGTCACATTTATTAGCACTGCAGTTTCTCCCTTCAGTCACGGAGGAGTAAAGTTCTCTCAGGGTAAATCATGGGTTATAGCAGTAAATATTTGTTCTGCTTGTTGGCTGCACCTTGCCTGACTGCAACAGCCTCGAGTTGTACATTGGGATCTCGCTCACCTTTACACTGAAGAGCCTCTGTGCTGAATCTCTAACATGGATCAGATTCCCAGATACACAAGTTAGTAGGGGTGAGGAACAAAGGGTGAAATCCAGTTAAACACTTGGCAAAATTCCTACTGGTTTGAAGAGAAACAAGGTTTTCTCAAGAACAGCTCTCAAGTTAATCAGTTTTCATATTGTGCCAAGTATATATTTCCTAGTTCTCCAGTCATTCAGAGTTTCGACAAGATCACTCCTGAACTTCAAAGTAGGGGGAAAAAATAAACAAAAGGTGGAGTTATGTGTCACTATAGTAAGATATTATAAGAATAAAGAAGGTATAAGCTTGATTTTCCTTTTTCTGTTCACATCTCCAGGAAACTTTGGAATTTCTAATATAAAACCTAAACGAAGTTTCCAAGTGTTTAATCACCAAGTAATTCCTTACAAGGCTGATTTGAGGCAGCTGTTCTTTTTTACTTTTTTTTTTTGTTTTAATCTCAGCCCTATTCCCTCATTTCTTGCTATATTCCTGACATAATTCCTTGGAAAGGAACTATTGACTATCTAAACGGGAGTTTCTGCTGTAATTAGGGTCAAGACGTATCTTTACCTCTGTGTCCTGTTGTGGTACAAAATGTTCATTTCAAATGCTTTGGCTCTCAGAGCAATCTTATACCCAATGCTGCCCATGCCAATGATCCCCAGAGTAGCTCCAGTAACTTCAACTCCCAGAAAATCGGCTTCACAATACTCCATACTTGAAGAAATTGCAATGTGATAGCCTGCAAGAAAAACACTCCAATATGAGAAACGAATGGGGGCCAACACAGAGGAAAAAGGCAAGAGTCTGGCCTTGTTGTGCTACTATAGCACACTTTTAACAATTACAAACACACAATTTTAAATAGCAATGTTTTTTGTAACATCCTAGGCAATTCCCTAAAATATTATGTCTTTCCCTGCCACATGTAGGTGACATTCCCATTTATTCTCACCGTACTACAAAAAGCCTTTTGATTTAATCTCCCCTAAAAATCCTTTTACTGCTTTAGACTTACAAAAATATTTCCCTGTTCTGCATCAAAAATCAAAATAATTATTGCCAATAACACTGCAGAGTTTGGAAATGTCATGTGGAGAATAACACCAGACGTTGGTTTTGCTGTTTAGAATAAGAACAAGTTTCCTGTTGACCTCTGCCACTCTCCTTGGAAAGAAAAGTGTGACTTCTTTAAAAAGCACTACTTGGTAATTTCCTTTAAACCTGCAAAATTTTGGATAGTTCTACAACACAGAAAATACACTTATATGCATAGAGACAGCACTTACTAGTCTGCTAGCAACTTGACAGGCTTCTGATATTTCAGGCTTCTGATATTGCCAGCTCTTCTAAAACATAAGCAGAATATTGTGAAAGTATCAAAAAATGCCTCAGGATAATACTCAGTCATGCCAAGGCAGAGCTATCAAAAATGCCACCAGGGCTAGTTTTCATAGATGGGAACACGAAATTAAATCTCCCTTCTAATCTGTCTCCTCCTTGTGAGGTAGAAACTTATTTAGGGGGAGACAAGTCTCCTTCGAGTTTCTGTAAATCCTGTGGTACTGCTGGCAAATCAAAGGCAGGTAAATTTAAAAGGGTAAATCTAGAGGAACTTTTCCTGAAGCAAGAGGCATTTTAACAAAGCCAAGGATAGGTCTATTGGGGAAATGGCAAGAAAAAATTGTGGAAGAAACTAGAAAAGCAGAAACTGGAGCAGGCTGCCTTGTTGCTCTGTAATGCCCCTTAAATTCCCCAATTCTGCATCAATCCATTTCAGTCCCTGAGAATACGTCCATGCCTCTGTCAGCCCCAGCTTTCAGCATATATCCTTATTCTGCTCCATTGTTGCCTCCCACACTCTAATTTCTTCTGCCAGTTTGTGATTGCAGAGATCATCTGATCTTTGGCATCTCCCACTTTTGGTCAATAGCACTGAAATGCTATCAGATCAAGAAACAGATCTTAGGTCAACCAAAAGTCATAGTCACTGAAAATCCACTGCTGAAGAAGGTAATGAAATGTAAAGTTTTCAGATGTAGGAAGCACACTTCAGTGTGTTGCTCATCTGAAACTGTTAAACTAAGTCTACAGTAATTATTTAGTCTAAAAACTAAACTCTAGCTTTTAAGAATGTTTGGTCCATAAAGCAAGGAGTTGTATTTGAATTGAATGTGATTAGATTCTGCTCAAGTATTTTCAACCCAGGCTGGTGACCTGTGAAAAGTAGACTCATAGGATTTTATTTATACCTGGTTCAAATATATGTTATATATGTTTGTGTATAATTTAATAATTTAGATATATTTACGATATATAAAATATATGAAAATATTGATTATTCTATTTGCCAGCCCAACATATTTAGATTTTCACATTTTATGTGAAACTATATGCACTACAGATAACTCTAGGAAAAGTCAAGTTAACGGCAGGGG